>NW_016690239.1:4389002-4429183 GCF_001604755.1 Lepidothrix coronata | reverse complement strand
TCACTTACATACAGCTCAACAAACATGTCACTGGGGAAACCCTACAGTGTAATTAATATTGGGTTGAATGATAACTGAAGAAAAACATTATAACCATTTTCGTTCAAACCTGAAAGGCAGCATCTGGTATGTCAACACTCGCTTCACCAGGAAGACTGATCTTCCCCATTATTATTCTTAATTGTACATATGTAGCTTTCAATTTATTTTCACCAAGTATTTTAATCATGGCTTGGCTTTGAGGTTTCCTGTTTAGCCGTGCAGTCCAAAGTTTTATTCTCAGGAACACAAGAGATAAAGCCACAACACCTGACAGCACAGTTAAGAGATCTGATGGTCAGAAAGAAGAGGAAAGAAAGAGAAAATCTTACTGTAATTTTTATTAACCGTCAATTTTGTAGGTAAAATTTTCAAAAGAAACAGTAAGTGTCAGTTCCACTCCAACAATCATTATATTTTTCTAAATATACTGTCCAGTCTTCTGAAGAAACTGTGGCCTCCAAAGGTCTTATTTTGCTTTCAATGTTGTAAAATTTCATAGAGCAAAACAACTTGCAGTCATATTTACCTATGTTATAATATATTTCCTCTACATTGACTGCAGAATGCCAGCAGAGTTATCTGTCAATGTATCATTTCAAAATACAGCCACAACTGTTCTCTAAGCAGCAACACAGCCCAAAGCTCTGAGATGCAGCAAGGTCTCCCCAGCACATCTGAATTCTGCAAGTACTATTAGTGTCTGATTAAATATTAATTACAAGAATGTAGCTGTACGGCATTTAACGGGGGAAAGGCCATTAGCAAATCACAATTTTTCTGCCAAAAATATCTAGCACAGCACAATATTACTTTCTGCCCTATTTAATGTGGATCACAAGGAGGTAGTAAGCGGTCTGAAAGCATCAGTCCCACCCAGTGGCAAAGGCTATGGTCCACTCTCCTCCCCACTTTAACCAGACAGAATCCTGGCCTGGGAGAGAGGAGTATTATTTGTTTCAACAAGAGCAAGAGGAAAACATTCAGTTTCAAAGAGGAGTTAAGCCTGCACATGGGAAGCCAACACCACAGATGCTCCTGACCTCCACTGTGCTCCTCCTTCCCACCTGCCTGATGGAGGTTTCAGGTGCCCTCACACCCCACCTGCCAGCCTGGGGTCTCTGTTGATCGCACATGGACCACGGCCATCCTTCTCCAAGAGGAAGGGACTATCTCCAGCTATCCACGCACATTTCTTGCAGTCATCTTAACCAGCAGATCAAACTGAGGACCCTTCCCATACCCCTTGTCATACTCAGCTGCTTCGTGCCCTATCCCACAGATGTGCACCAGATCTGCCTGTGACTGCTGATTGGCAGTGATGCAGATGTGACACCATTTTTTCCCTAACGCACCTACGTCATGTGATGGACATATCACAAATAATTAAATACTACCAACTGAGGAGAGTAGAACTAGTGCCTCCATTGAAAAATTGGGGTCATTCCGATTTTGCTAACTTACAGCGATGAGATATAGGCTGAAGGAAAGCTCTAGCACTACCACAGGTCAGGGATAAGCAAATACTTTTCAACTATTATTCACAAAATAAGAACTGTCTGGGTCATATTTAAATTATTTAACTGTCTGAATTCACTCCCATGAAAAAATACTGGTGAGTAGAGGGAGAGCTTAAATTTTGTATGATTAAAACATGGGTTCAGTAAGGGCTGCAGAACTGGTTGTCTCCCAGAACTGGGCACTGAAAAACCAGGAGAACCTGCACCTATCACGGTACACGAGGCATCACAGGCCCAGGTCTTTCCCTTGTGTTGAAGGACACAAACTTGCACCCCCCTTCCCCTAGAGACTGCTCTAGCACTCAGAACTGTTCCGGAAGTAGTTTGTCTCAGATTCAACAGAACAGTGCAAGACACTGATCTCTGGGCATTTTAGTTTAAGTCTCTGAATGTGCTTTAGAAAAAGTATCTCACCTCTCAGATGCACCCTTTGTGTATCAGGCTAGTAATCCATTCGCACTTCCTTGCTGCTTCCTTGTTTCATGGCAGCACTCTAAGTAATTTATTAAGTGACACTAGTAGGGTATAGTTGAAGTGTAAAATGTACTTCCCATTTCCTCACACTAAAACACCCCGTTACATTTTTTTATCACACACTTACCTCCTGTTCAAGGTGCCCTCTCAGCTTTCACAGATTTCACCAGAGCACTGAAATATTTTATAGCACTCACAAGAGCACTGGATGGCAGAGACACATGATCCCTGCCCAAAGAACTCACAGGCCGGAGAAGCAGGCAAGGATGAGGCAGCAGGACAGCAGGAGCAGTTGGGTGTCAGAATTTCTGAGCTCTGGGATATGGCCTTCCTGGGCTTTTATACCTAGTACTCCATCCTCCCCTGTCTGCCTGCCTTTCAGGAAGAGGCATTCATACAGTTCTGAGCTGAGCTGCACCTGCAGGAATCGCTCTGCTGATCTTTTTTTTTCCTTCTCCCCTTTTTAATTTCCTTCAGTCTTTTTCTGTTTCTGACTTATCCCTTCTTTTCAATTCTTTTGTTAGATCAGTTTGATATTATTAATGAATGAAAGACAAACCCAATCACACTGTTGTTCCCCATAATACAGGACACATTAAATGCTTAAGAATTAAGCAGTCATCAAGCAGAGGTTTATGTGAACTATTTGTCAGAGCAACTACTCAATCTAAAAAGGGCATCAACTCAGAAGCACCTTTATATTGGCTGGAGAAGAAGGGTATCCTCAGGCAAGATGAACCAGCTCCCTACAACCCGTACAACTTCTGTCCAATTCTCCAGGCACTTCCTCTCAAGAGATCTGTATCACCACATTTACAGTACCTTTTGTGTTACCAGGGGAGTTGCTAATGGAGAGCTGGTAACCTCCAAGAGGATTAGAAACAAGGCATGCAGCCTGCTAGGGCAGCATCACATTATGCGCTCCCAAGGGTTCAGCGGGAAGTGTTTCTCCCACCCGGGGTCTGTAAGAAACAGCACTGCAAATAGCACCACATGAAGAAGTATGAAACTGCACTTGGGGACAGAATTTGAGGGTGTTTTTTCACTCCACTCCACTCATTCTTTGCCTGCAGGTGCCTTAAATATACATGAAATTACTCCATGTGATCCAACTTCCCCAGTCTCTGCACTGGGTTTTAGAGTAAAGGAACAATCTGAGCTTGTGATTTTTTGTTTCAGTTGTTGCCTCTGCATTAAATAGGTTATGTTGATTGAACAAAGAAGATTTCTTCTTAAGTGCTGTCAGCCTACTAGGAGATGAATGCCAAGGAACCTCTCACTGGGCAGCCTGGATTCAGGCACTCTGGAGCTGCAAACACCCTGGGAGAGCACATGATTTTAACTGCAGATATTCTTGATCCTAGCTTACACTTGTAATTATTTGTCACTGCTCCTCTCCATAGATATGAAAGGATTTACATCTTTTTAAATAACAGTTATATAGTAACAGATTTGATGAATTTTCAAACGTATCTGACAAAGACAATTAAAAGTGTTCAGGCTGTGTTAACTAAGCTGTTAGAGCAGAGAAGCAAACAAATCCGTATGATTCCCCTTTCTTTTACTAATGTATTTTTATGTTCTGCATACTTCAATATTTAGCTATACACTCTTTAAACTGATAAATAGAGAGCTGCAAGCACTATTTGAATATTACATCTAGGATTACTATGCCATTTCTCAGGAGTCACAGGGAAGAGTTTAAATTTTCTTCTGTAGTCTTGCCCTCCTCTCCTTTTCTATGTTTTTCAACTTTCTACCGCAGTATTTGAAAACAAAACTGACCAAGAAAACCCAGTAATTAATTCCAGAAGCAGTGATTGCAACAGAAAGTTGATCTAATAGATTTAAAATAGTCTAGTGCTCCCATGTCCTGCCTTCCACAGTCAACAGTCATAAATTCTAACTCATTCTTTGAAATCAGAAGCAGGTTGCTGATGCAGACAGATCCAGTTTCACCTGGGAGGTAATGAGGTGAAGTCATTGCATGGGAGAGAAGAAAAATACATCCAGCTGACTATGCACCATTTAACTCAATGGCTCCCTAGTGGGAAGCATCAACAGCAGGGGTGCAGCTGACAAGTGAAATGCTGCTTTGTGCAACACTTTACTACCCATTTGTGTGCTATAGGAATAGCAAATCATCAAAAGGCCACAGAGGAAAAGGGCCCCATCAAAGCAATCTGCAGAGATACCCTTTGTGGTTAGTAGGTAAGAATTCAGAAAGCCCCTGGGTTGGCACAAAGCTCTGTCCCTTAAATTTTGTTAGAAACTAGTTTTCTGAAAAATGCCTGCCCAGGCTGTGTAGTCCTTTATAGTACTGACAGTATATAAAGCCCATGCTTTTAGACCTTATACCATATAAAGGACAGGTGACAATAGGATTTAACATCTCTCTTGATACCCTGGATGCCATTGTTACCATCTAAAAAAAATTCTATAGGCAATACAACGAAGGAAGTCTGGTTTCCTAACAGATGTACCTCATCTTTCACTGTAAGTTCTACTTAAAGCATCTCACGTGGCTGGGGCAGTGACAGCATCTCCTGCACTCCTTTAAAACAGATGAAGTCACCCCATGTCTTTCACCTCATGGAGAGCTTTCTTTCTCCTCCACTCCTTTCTCTTCACAAAGCACACAGGACCAGAGCATATTTGTGACTTCACTGTCATATTGGCAAATGGCTCAAAATTTTCTCTGTGAGATGACCTGACAGTCACACGACACAACAGCGAATGCACCTTTTCAATGAGAATCTAGGCTAAAACTACAACAGAGACACATCCAACAGTAACACAGTTAACCCCCGCTCCTGTCACTCACAGAGCCTAGGTTCTGTCCTCATTACCCACTGAGCTATGAGACTATCCCAATTTAACCTGGATGGCTGGCCTCCAAAACGCTTCCAGGCAGACTCCTGTTTAGCAGCATTGGGGGATTGAAGTGTGCCCACAAATTTGCCAAGATCTGACTCTCTTTATCCCAGGGTAGGACTGAACACCTTTAGAAAGGGCTCATTTTCAGCACTTTTCTACTACTGAGCTTGTACATTTCTGCAATCACAACTTTAACTGTGTGACCTGGATAGAGAAGTGACTATAGAAATGTGGGAGTTTCCAATATATTTTACACTTTACCAATTAAAAATAGAAATCATCACGAAAAAAACATTCTTTTTCTTAGAATTATTTATCTCCACCACAGCTTCCATGTTTCTACAAGCACTGCCAGAGCTGCAGATTGGTTAATCTCACTACAGCTAATCAATAGCACATCTCTTGTGCCCAGCACCACTATTTCAGTCAAGTATGAGTCATTACATTAGCACACTAATTGTCTCTGCAACTACATGTGCTGGCATAGAGTTAACTTCCTTTGCAGTGGCTAGTACAGGGCTATGTTTCGATTTGTGCTGAACACAGGGCTGACAATATAGAGATGTCTTTGTTATTGCTGAGCAGGGCTTACACAGAGCCAAGGCCTTTTCTGCTTCTCGTACTGCCACACTGGTGAGGAGGCAGGGGGTCTGTGGGAGGAGACACAGCCAGGACAATCGATCCCAAATGACCAAAGGGATATTCCAGACCACATGACATCATGCTCAGTATATAAGGGGAAGAAGGAGGAAGTGGGGGGTGTTTGGAGTGATGATGTTTGTCTTCCCAAGTCACTGTTATGCATGATGGGGACCTGCTCTGCTGGAGAAAGCTGAACATCTGCCTGCCCATGGGAAGTGGTGAATCAGTTCTTCATTTTGCTTTGCTTGTGTGCACAGCTTTTCCTTTCCCTATTAAACTGTCTTCATCTCAACCTATGAGTTTACCAGCTTTTACCCTTCCAGTTCTCTCCCTGCCCCTGCTGGTGGGGGAGTGAGGGAGTGGTGCCTGGGGCTAGTCTTCTCTCTGGGGTTAAACCACGACAATACCCAACAGCAGAAAGAAGAAAATGGGCTCCTACTGATTGACGTTGTCTTGAAAAGGGGGAGAACTGCCCAAAACTTCATGCTTTCTGAGCAAGGGGATTATAATATCATTTCCAACCATTTCCTGTTCAAAGTAACAACTAAGCAAGGACCATTACATAATCCTAACTGCTTATCGATCATTAATTAACTTGATTATCATCAGCAAAAACTAGCTTCCTGAGCAAAATTTATCCAGTGCCCAGCATCAGATACTGTATCCTTCCCTCCTAAAAGAAAACATTAATAATCGCCATAATTGTTTCTTCATTAACCTTTCCCAACCAGGGAAGTTACTTATCTGCATCTGTCCTAAAATCCAAATGTCCAAAGATAATACAAAGCCACCTGAACAGTTTAGTAAGCACCACCAACCTACTCCCAGACAAAAAACACAGCAGCATTTGATCCATCATCTGCCACCTTTGCAGCCTTGACAGCAAGCTGGGCAGCCTTGACCTGCAGCATTTCAATTTGAGAATCACTGGAAATTTCCTCACAGCTGGGGCACTGCTGCACCTTGTTGAGACAGACATTGTTAATCAGACTGTCTTCAATCTTACCAAGGCTGCAGGTGCAACTTTACAGGTATGAGAATGGATTACAGAGAAATGTTTATGAAAAAAAAAGAAAGTACTTTCTAGTCTTATTTTCCTGACGGATTCAATTCAAGACATTCTGAATTGCTATGTTTAAAAGGAAGCACACAGCAAGAACCCTCTATTCTTTTCCCCACATACGAGGAACATGTCTTTGCTGTTCCCAAAGCAGTGCAACGATGGTGTGGAAAGATTTCTAGGAGAAATAGCAGTCAGAGTCTAGGACAAAGACAACATCTATTTTCTTTTTCCTCTTAGTAAGTCTCCAGAGTTTTATAGATACCTTCGCTAAGGAAGAGTTTCAGTGTCAGAAGAGAAACATATAAGTAGCAAGAATTGAAGTGTCAATTCATTAAGGTAATTTTTTTAATTTAAAAAAATAAAATCAAGCTTAAGGTTGACTAAACCACTATTGGGTTTTGCCATTATCCTTACTGACAGAATAAAATGTCTTTGATTTGTGTGTGCTGCTACTCCTTCCAGTGAAGGTATGGGCATGCATTTGCATTTTGTGCTTAGCCTTCTCTTTGAATTTAAGAATTGCTTTTTGGTGTATTGGAAAATTCTAATAACACTCTAATAAGATTTTTAATTAGCAGATATGTATTCACACTTTCAGATAAATTAAGTGGGTTTTTTTGTCATTTATTTCTCAGTGGCTGTAGACTGAAAGCACGCAGTGCTGATACTTCGCTCAAAGTGACTATCCTTAAAAGGATTTTAATTTTATATAACTTCTTCATTTGCACTTGTTCAGTTCCAAACCACGCTTATCTAGAAACTAATGAAGTGCTTATATTAGAATCATTGTATTGCTTTCATAAATAAGAAATCATGCTTTCTTTAACTATCTACCCATATAAATAGCTATCATTCTAAATATGCATTATCTTTATCATTCATAAGAATGGTTTTAAACAATTAAATGTACATTCTGATATCTTTTCATTATAATTTTCACATAATATTCTGGAATTATTAAAAGTTTCAATGAATCTTCCATTATCCGAACTCCCACATATAAACAGCCAAGCAGTTTACCAACAAAAATAATGGCAAACAATGAAAAACAAATGACGAATGCCTAATAGCTAGATATATGTAAGATAAATAAGGGTACGGAACATATGAAACAAATACCTTCCAAAAAAAACAGAAGAGATGGCTTGAATTTGGAATATTATATTTTGGAGAAGAACTAAGGTAAACCAAGATGTAAATGTATCTGAAATAAACATCTTTATGAAGTCAATTTCTACAACCAACCTGCAGGTTTTTAATTTTTTTCAGTTCTAACTAGTATACATGAAATAAAAGAACAAAATAAAAATACCAAAGTTGTACAATAAAGAATTTAAGTCAAATACAGTCAAAGATAGAGGAAAAATTCCTCTTGAACCAAGCTTTAAATAAATATCAATATGAAGAGACTACAGAGATTTCTGAAGAAAAATAGTTCATAGCATTCTAATTATGTTTTCTTTTTGCTTTAGTGGATAACTTGGTTGTATAGCATCTTTGCTGTTTGTTGCTTACTCCTTTCCCATTTCATCGCTCCTTTACACCCCTAGGCTAAGGCTACTCAAGTAGTGGTAGTTTCCTTCTTTTATTTTTCTTTTTTCCTTCGCTCACAAGACTAATTGCATATTCATATATTACCACAAACCTTCCCCAGACCATACGAGAATAATTTCAATCTGCCCTAGGATCATTTCTGTCATCATTGTCTATTCATTCCCATTAAAGCTGTTACCCATCCTGTTATTCAACATAAAAATTAAATCCAGTATTACCTATTCAATGCATCACAATGATGCTGGGGTTCACCTCCTGCCATTTAAGCAGTTGTGGCAGTGAAGACTGGCTTGAAAGATGGTCAGTGTTTACAACTCCAATAACAGTAATAACAAAATTTTTAAAAGGAGAGATTTTTTTTAAGTTTCACTGGTACGAATATTCAAGTGTTCAGTGAAACTGGGAAATGACATTGCTTTCCAGTGATCCTGGGGTTTGCTTGCTGTAGGAAAAAGAAAGACAACTTTCTCTCCAGAGGACAGCCAAACTGCCTTTTCCCAAAGTAATTCAGGGAAGCAGAGGCTGCAGTGAGAGGTCCAGGTCTACCCATTGCTCTTTACTTCCGGACAGCGTTAAGTGAGGACCATGGAAAGATGAGTAATCGTTGGTCTCTATGCCCCCACTTCTAGACTAAAGAAAATCATCTTCCCATTCTTAGAATCCTTGCTCATGATTCACTCTCAGAAGACACGAGTCTGTCTCAAACGTGATATAAACCTAACAGGTTGTATTTCAAAGGACTACAGCACAAATTGTGAACTGTCTGCTCCAGGTTCTGATCAGCTCTGTCGCAGCTTCTGACCAACAGGAAGAAGCAACAATTCACCGTGTGTTTTCAGCCCCAGTCCTACCCTGTACCATGGCTCCCAAGAACCCACTTGTTCTGTCAGTTCTTTCCTGAGGGGGACATCACTCAGAGAGGTTGCTCCTGGGGAGAGCCAACTGCAGCCTCACTCCCCTCTTGTGGTTCCCTTCATTCTCTGACTTTTCCCAGACAGCTCTCCAAGATGCACACACCATGCCAGTGGGTGAGGGTCATTCCTGATCACTGTCCTGTGACACTCCTGGGAACACTCCAGCCCTGGTGAGACACACGTGCCTCTCCATTGCAGGTTCCCTGAACTATCCTTTCACAGCCATGTTAATGAGCTGCATTTCTGAATGCCTGGCACTGCCTCCTTTTCCTACCGTTTTCTGAAGCCACGTACTATAAATATTACACATCTACTTGCTCTGATCTACATGACTGTTCTATTTTACAAATCCAGCTCTATCCTAGTGCCATTTCCAACTAAATCACCCAGCCTTCTTTTCATTTAGTTTTTCACATAGCAATAGGCTTTCTGGGATAACTAGTCTGATCACATCTTCTACCTCCACCCATGGTCCTGAAATTCATATTTCTGTGACCCTTATAGGACTACTTTATCTGACACCAGAAGGAAGGAGAGGAATTTAGGATGGCCCAGCAAACACCGAGACAAGGAAGAGAATCACAGGATATAGTCTGTAATTGTACAGTCCAAAGCTGTCGACTGTGCTTCATTCAGAACACAGACCTGGATTTGGGACAAATCCCAGTGCTCACTGACAGTGCCTGCTCCCTGAGTAACCCTTGTTTCATGTGCTGCTGTAGTTGAGCAGCACACTGAAAATGAGGTAAAGCATTAGAGGACTTGCAAGATGATTTCATGATTCAGATAACTACGTACTTCCCTAAAAAACATGCTTCAATCCCAATCCAGGCTGCAAAGTATACGTGTAGTCAATCTGGCAAACTTGAGCTCACCCTGCCAGTGAACTGACCCAAGACCACGTACATCCAGAGCACAGCCTCATATGCCCTGTGCAGGAAGTCAGGCACTCGGCTGCATATGAAGTGTCTGAAGTCAGTAGAGTGACATTTACAAAGAATGTGAGTTTTTCTACTGAAGTCTGTTTGGATGAACCCCATCATACCCAGGTATAGCTCATGCTCTGTCCCAACAGCTGCTGCAAGGAAGGTGTGCTGCTCAGGGCAATTCTCCCTAGTCCCCCTGACAGCTATCTTATCAAGAGAAGGGGAAAAGAAGAGTTTTCCAAGAGGCAGAGATCTGCTAAAGCCTGAGCACAGAGGATTTGGGTTACCAAAATCAAGAGAAGGAAAGCAGCAGAGATCAGAATAAAGAAACAACTGCCCAGCAGATGCCATTTGGACTCACATATTTTTGCTGCTTTGAGCAAAGACAGCTGAAGCAGTCTGATAATCACACATGGTATGATCATCAGTTTCAATGGTTAGCCAGACAGGAGCAGGAACACGAAAAGATGGCTTACAAACAAAACCCATGAGTAAATAATGGAAAATAACTCCAGGGAGAGTTGCCTTAACAGTGCCTCTAAAACTTCCTGTGTAAACAGTCCTTCAAAGGCTGCCTCATGAGAAATCTGAAATAAATGGTAGAGTCAAGAGTACTCAGCAGCCTGCAGCTATTCACAGGTTAGAAGCATCCTGTGTGTCAAGCACTGTGCCTTACAGACTCACAGGGTGCTCATTCACCCTCCCAGCTGCACAGCAAGAGGCACAGATCCTGATATAACTCAGCCCTGACAGTGGAAACAAGCTCTGCTGGCTTCACTGCACACCCACCCTGCACACACCATCTATGTCTTGCATGGAGGTCACCCCATCTCTGGCTGCCACCTTTGTCAATGAATAATAACTGCTGCAGTTCCTGTATATTTATACACAATAATACAGCTCCACATATTTCTGCGTGGCCTAACAAACACAAGGTGTGTTGCACACTTAGTTTTAGTTACATAATGCTATATCTAAACTACTGTTCTCAATGGTGTTTTATAGTTGAACTAACCTGTAAATATTCCAGCAGTCAAAACACTAAAAGGATGCAGACTGTGCTGGTTTATTTTTAAGCAAGTAACTACTGCATTTCATTCTAGCAAGCATTTCTCTTCACTCTCATTAAAGGGAAAAGCTGTTTTCACAGAGGTTGATAGAAACTGAGTAAAGGATGCTATCTGTATTTTATGAATCCTGTGTAATTCCCAGCTTTCACAAGCCTTCAGAGCTAACAAAAAACAGGAAACACCCAGTCAATATTTCATATCATTTAGCCAAAATAAACCCACCAACTAGTGTTGGGAGTTAATATGTTCTGAATTACTCCAACAACAACCTTTGAATAAAGCTCTGAATAGTTTGATGATTAGATGTCATGCACCAAGGTGATAAGACATAAGTGTCCTCAGACACCATGAGTCGCTATTTTCCTTCCCCTTCTTATGATCTCTGACCCTGCTCTGCAGTGATCATACACTGCAGTTTTCCTTTAATCTAAAAAAAATCCTTGAGAAGGTTACAATAGGTGAAGTGATAGTGCTGTAGACATAGCCTACTTCTCCTTTTGTATGGCAGTTCTCTGAAACATTCATAAAATATGCATGTTTTAAGCTTCTTCATGGCACTGACTATTGTGCTAGTTAGCTTGATGAAAGCACAGCAATAGCAAATTTAAAGGGACACCATCAACTGGTTTGACCAGAATTCAGCACATATTTGAAGGTGTTGGATGTTAAACAAGTCTAATAACTACAAAAATGCACGTTGCAACAAATAAATTTTAATTCGGAATAACCTGAATTCCTTCAAATTATCTTCCATAAAGTTGTGAAGACCCCTTCCAAAACATGACTGTGCCAAAATAAGATTATAGATAAAAGAGCTACGCAAACTGTGTTACATAATCAAAATGATGTGATTTTTCTAAAATCACTTTAAATGTTTCTCTATTTTTGAACGAACATCCCCAGACGAAGATCTTTCTCTATTCCACTATTGCTACCTTCTGAAAAGATGGCTCTGAAGAAAAGATAATACTGCAGGGAACTTTGAGCATCTTGGTTAAGTCTGAAAACTTTTCTGTCTAGGTGACAAAACCGTCAAAGAAGGTACCCCCAGCCTTCAGCTCTGACTATCCATTACCTTCACGACCACATCCAAAAACAGCTGGTGGACTTCAGTCTTAACACTTCTTCCATTACCAGCCTTGATGGCCCAAACATCCATCCCCCACAAAAAAAGGGTCATAGTGTACTTGTGATAGTTTCAGTCTAGGCCTTCCTGGAGACGAGCTTGTAACCAGAAAGGAACTAGGGAAGTGACCAATGAAGTATTCCATGCTATTCCTTTATGTAACCTGAGGTATAAATAAGGCATAGATAAGAGAGCTCGCTCTCTTCTTCTTCGGGCAGGGTTTGGGAACGGTGGGTCCGTGTCTCAGTCTTGCTTATCTGGAGCTGAGGCCTGCAGTGACTGCTGTTGTCTACCATGCGTGAGGGGAGAGTGCTGGGCCACGTCCAGCTGTCCTGCTTTTCTCAAGGGGAGTGGTGAAATTTTATTAGTTCTTTATCTTGTCGGTAACCGGGTTTTTTTCGATTGTGCATACCTGTTTTTGTTTCTGTCCCTTTTGTTTTTTATCCCTGTTTCTCCTTCCCTTTTCCCTTCCCCCCCCCTCCTCGGGAGTTCCCTATCATGTGTACAATATATTCAAATTGTATATATAATTGTAAATATATATTTTTGCTATAGCTTTGGCTGTTCAAGGTTTTTTTTCCCCCTCTCTGGGGAGCAGGCTTTATTCTGGGTTTCGGCAATTTGGCAGAGAGCCAACTCCAAATGTACACAGTACTGAAGGCCCTTAGCCTGTTGACAGTGTCCCTTAACAAGAGCTCACCAGGCTTTTACACTCTTTGAACAGATACTAACACCTGAGGAAGATGCAGAAGCCAAGTATTCCTGACCTCACTCCCCCCCTGTTCCTGGTAGATATGTGGGTACCAACAGAAGCAGGGTCTCTGCACAAGGCAGCTGCTGCAGTTGCCTAGTTGAACATCCTTCCCCCTTTCCCCATTTTTCGATTAGAGTAGTTGCATAGGACATGGAAAGACATAGATTGAGGTCCCTCTTGTCTGAACAAGGTTCAAACCCTCACCATGTAAATCCCAAGAAGGAGAAATAACCACCAGACTGTGCTTGTGAAAGATGAAGGACAGAAGAAGGTGAGAAGTGCTCCTCAGCCATGTAGCTGAAGCATTAATAAATAGAATTAAAGATTCGTTATAAAAGACCAAGAAACTACATATGCAGAAGGAAAAATGAAAGTCTCCTCCATATCTAGCGAGGTCCCTGACCATTTGGCTACAGAACAGAGCTTTCCACAATCCTTTTCTCCCATCTGATTCATCTTGAATCCTCGGTTACACAAGTCAACAGGAAGAGAGGTTAGTGTCCCACCTGAGAAGAGAATTAGTCTGGTGACATGTTATTCATCTGATCTGAGTGGTTTTATAGTCAGTCTGAAGTAATAATATTGGAATCTGGCTTCCTTCTTCCTGGATGAGAGCTTTAATTACCAAGCTATTGCAGCATGAAGATACTAGCAGGAGCTCTTCCTCAAGCTGTGTTTTAAATTAAAAAAGTGAACCATGATGAGGTTCCACAGGAAAACATAAAAAAGGCTGCCCATAATGCAGTGGGGAGATTCAGTAGCACAGAAAGAAACCTCTCTGTTGTGTTCAGTGACTTACCAGAAGTTGCACAAAGGGTCAGCAGGAGAGAGGGGAACTGAATCTAAATCTACCCTCTAACCCAGTGCCCTTTCTGCTGCATCTTCTGAGCTCCCAACTTCCAGCGCTGAAGTAGAGCTCAGCTGCCTGAGATTCCCCAGCTATACTTGAGTTTGCCTTGCAGGGTGCTAAAGCCCTCCAGCACATTTCCTCTTGGACAAACCCAAGAAAACATACACGATTCCTCTCCTGTTGCTTTTATGTCTAGGTGCCATTCCCCTACTTAGAAGAAAAGGACAAAGGAGAGCAAAAGCCAAACAGGGGAAGATTCAGAGAGACAACTGCCTTGTCTCTGGGGAGCCCTCTCATAGTGCATGTCTACAGCCATATGATCAAAGTAAAACCATTTTTGTTGTTACCACTCTTCTGTAGGCCCTCTGAAGAAAAGAAATAACAGCTGACAAAAAAAGTGAATATTTACTCTTACAGCACATGATCACTATCCAGCTTCTTTGGCTTTTGCTATTGCTGCTGCTATGCTTCCTACAGCTATTGGAGGGAAAAAAGGTTTATTTTCAGACATCAGATATTTCAGCCTCTTAAAGACTTTTCTCTCTCTTTCTCACAGTTAACCAGCAAAGAGTTTCCCTTTAACAGTCCCCTGAACTGTTGCCCATGGAACCCAGCAGCCAAAGGAATAATATCAGCTAATGTCACTAGAATAATCTACACTTTATCGCCATCATCTTCTTCCACCTTCCCCTCTCCTCCACCTTCCCCTCTCCTCCAAGAAGATAAGTCAAACTATTACTGACTTGAAGATTTTCCCTCTCCTTTGTTACCTCTCTTTATTGCCTACTTAAAACTCTGTGGCTCAGAACATTTCCTGGTGTACAGCAGATAACACACTGATAGACACTAGGACAGTCTTAATGCCAGAAAATTTGGAGTGACTCATCTTCATGAAAGCAAGCCATGTGAGTCACAGCCATGATGACTCAAAAGCCTGAGAAGAAGGCACCTTTCTGGGAGGAAGAATTGAAATTGTCCTACTTTTCCAAATATATAACTTAGAGAGGAGCTTCCCGTAGGGGCAGACTGAATCAGGGGGAGGGGAGGAGCAAGAAGTGATGTGGAATTACATCATCAAAAAGTAAAGGGACAACATGTATATCAACAAAAGAAACCCATCAGTTACATTGTGACATCATATTTTCATTATTAGACCTTCTGTTTAATACACAGCATCCTTCCTTTCTTGTTATGGAAAATTAAATGGTGTTAGGGTTTCTGTTGAAGTGCTTCATTGCCTGACTTCACTGGCCATTCAATAATGATTTCATGAGTGACCATGGGGAACATAAAACTTCTAAGACCTACAGTTCATTAAAACTGTCAACAGAAGTGGATAAATATGACACATTGAATAACAAATTGCAATGTTTCTGCATATAAACATGATAAAGCATTTATTCATCATGCTTCACATGATGGCAGAAATATCAGACAGGATAATCTGAAACAAACAGCATGAACTTATAAATCCGCTTATCATAATTTGTATATAAACTAGAAATTATAAATCTGCTTATCAGAAATTGTGCAAAGATCTAAAGTAGTAACCACTCATATATGATGGCAGAAGTCATGTCAATTCTCATCTATGGACCACATGTGGTCCAGACTATGCAAACCACAAGGCATGACACTTTCCTTTTCTAAACGACATGAAGATGGTCTCATTCTTTTTTTAGACCCTGTTGCCCACAGGGTCTGCACTGCTGTTGAGCAAGCGGACCTTTGAATGCTTCCAGTGTTAGGATCATTTTATTCTTCAAGTTTCAGCCCTTGGTGCCAGATGTGGCACTAGAAATCTGAATTTTCTTTCTTCAAATTGACCATCCTACCCATGGCTGTTCTGGTCACGTCCTTTAAAATGCACTGTCGCATGGACTATACTAATCAATGGCTGTCTCTACATACATTCTCTTCAACCTGCTTCCCATTCCCCAAAATTTCTTTTTATGTTTCAATTTCCCATAGTTGACTTAGAGTTATGAAGTAATGCAGCTTTACTTAAAACCTCGGCAAAAATGTTTAAGCTAACGCATTTTATTCAGGAAGACTATGAATACCTAAACCAACTCCTGAGGTCCCTTCCAGTTTGAATCGCTCAGTGAGTCTATCAGGTTGATAGTTACAGTGCCTTAAATAAAAAGCAGCAGTCTGTTACCCCAACATAAGCCATTTGTCTGAGACAGCATCAGCATTTGAAGCCACAGCTTACAGCACCTGCCTAAAGCATGGGCAGTCACACAGAGGGCTGTTTAAAAGGCTGTTAGTGTTCAGATACTTCATAAGGAGAGGAGGCACATAAGTAGGCAAAGCAGACAGGTTTTGCAGATGTTCCCTGGAGAACCTACCCGTTGTTAATGACTTTGAATATTTAGCCTGACAGCCAGCACAGCTGGCTCCAGCTGCTGCTGAGGACATTGCTGCCCTGGCTGTTTATTCTGCCTCAGATGTTGAACTACTATTGATGGCCTTACCATCATCAGCTGGTAAAGGTGGGTTTGCATTAAAGCTCAGGATGGAAAATGGATGCAGGTAATGTACCTGCCCAGAACCTCTTAGCAGAATCCTGTGGCAAGGGTGCAGGTCTCTGACAGCAGGGACATGTGGAGGGTTGGGGACAGCAATGTTTCAATCTACCACACACAGGTTTGCCAGGAAACATCTGCCATGGCCTGCAATTTCCCTGGACTTAAATTCAAATAATTCTCTTCCTATGGATGAAGACAGAGCAATGCTCCCCTCCCATGTTTCTATTACTACCTCAAAGGTATTTATAGATCTTGGAAACATTTTCCATAGCAGCTAGCTCTTGTATGTATTCTGATTTCAGGATGCCTCTGCTTGATATACCTGAAAAGGCCCTGTTAACAAATACACCAAGTGCTAGCTCTCTCCACAAGCAGGTCATCTTGAGGAGAGTGAGCTCCCTCCGCACAGCCAAAACACTTGATCTGTCTCCCTGGCTCTTCTACTTCATTAGGAGATTTGTGGCAGCCATGAATCAGCAAAATTCCCACTGGCTAATAGAAACTTTAGTACCATCTTCTTACAGGTTTTCTACTTCAGTTGTCACAGAGATATTGCCCTTCAGTTTTCTCTCAGTTTTCCATATATTTTAGTCACCTTTTAGAAACAAGTTTGAGGTCACACCACAGAGCACTTTTCTTGATAAAGGCAGCTTAGAAGAAAAAGCATAAAACAGAAGTACAAACCAAGCCAAACTGACTTGCTAATCTGTGTGTAAATACATGATTTTATGGTACTGCTACTTTTTCTGACATACACAATTAGAGTCAGTGGCTTGAGGGCTGCCTTCAGAAAGAGAAGCAATTGATTAAAAAAATCCACAAATTCCTCTGACACAACTGTTTATATTTATAAAAGTCCTATTTCCCTGAGCACAGGAGGAATCAAACAGCAGGAGACAGTGGGTGTGTTGATGCTGCAGGACGCAGTGCAGCACAAAGATACCATCTTTAAACAGGCTGGCTGGCACACTGGGAAACCACACTGCTGCAGCAGCACAGAGCTCCACTTCGGACCAGCACAGCCACCCAGGTTTGCATGCTAACCCCTTAACACTTTCAAAATTTTCATTTTGTTGACCTCTGGCTCCCTGACTGTAGTGCTAAAAGTCAAAGAGGGTGTGATGGAGGCAGGCTGAAGCAGGTTGCAATGGTGGTGTTCTCAGCCAGTGTGCAAACTCTATGGAATAGGTTCAAGCAATGGCAGAGGCAGAGCTGCCTGACCAGGCTCTCTGCAGAGCAGCCAGGCACCACAGCCAGGACCCAAGTCCAGGCTGCTCCAAGAAAGCACAAGTTTCCTGAGCCAGAGTGACTCTTCCCTAATTTGTGTGCCCTTATATATTTAAGCACCTCTAGTGCCACTGCATTTCTCGCTGCTATTATTTCTCCCACTACCCAAAATGACTTACATGAGACTTCATGAACTATTGGAAAGTAAGGCTGGATGGGAGAACAATGTAACTCAGAGAATATACTTACATCTTGGCAAGTACACACATATTCTTAAGGAGAACCGATAAAGGGAACTTCAACAGGAGCTAAAATCTGGATTAGGTTCAGGCTTGTCCATACTCTTGGCTCAACGTCAGCCCTCCTGTTTCCCAGTGTCCAAGCTTTGCTTTCCTTAGCTCTTATCATTCCCTCTGAAAAAAATCACTCAGAGATGCTGGGTGAAAAGTGAAGGCAATTATTATCCCCTGCACCACATCCCACCTTTACAAGCTGCTTCTGCAGGCAATTGATAAGATCCTGAATTACATCAACAACAGGAACTGGCATTGCTGCACAGCAGTGCTAATGCCTCTATTAATCCATAACCTCCATGAAACCAAGGCCAAAATTCACGGTCCTCACAGGAGACTCCGGGCACAGCCCAAATCAGACATAATTAGCAGACCATGTGTCTAATGATAAGACATCGATAATATTCGACACCGAAATTACTTCAGAACTTCAAATTGCAGAAGCTATATATTTTAATTATAAGGCTATTTATAGCCTTGATAAGAGGATAAAACTAAGTCCCTTCTGCCTATCCCTGGCTGCTGAGCACATGGATGCTAAAGATCCCCCTTGCATTCAGGGATCAGGATAACCCATCTTCTTCAAAATAACATCACCAGCAAAACTAAATTCACAACTGTTGACACTGCACTTGTCATCATGTTTGAATATAAGTAAACAAATACTGTTAGAGACATCTGCCTACACCTTAAGGTACTAGAGCAGTGTAATGGTAAATTGGAAATAAAAGTAAATTTTAACTTCAAAAAGTTTGCACTGTTCCGAATACAACAGTTAGTACAACAGCTGTATGCATAATATATAGATTAAACATGTTCTGATCTAAAGAAAATTAAAAGTAATATTTTTTATAAAATGCCGTTTACCACAAAAAATATGCAGAATTATGTTGTGATTTTTTTGGGGTACCCAGAAAGCTCAAACATAATGTGAGTTATGTGCATAAAGGAGCAAGATATTTGATTGTATCTCTCCACAGCTTAGGCAGAGGGCTGCACTGCAACTGGCAGAACCTGTGGAAACATGCAATACATCAGATTCAGAAATTATCTCTAGAAAACCACTTGTACAGTTTATTAATTCTGACAGAATAGTTGGCTGGACCAAAAATGGTGTCATCATATTGCAGGCTGGAATTACAGCATGATAATTCATTTGTAATCAGATTTTCAGAGAGATGGATGACATTAGAAAAAACAAACCCTCTCCAAGTATTTTCTATCACAAAGTTTTCTTGAGTTCATTATTCATAAATTTTAACAGCTTGTTCCAAAGAGTTACCAAATGGTCAGGTAAGAATTAGGGAGAAAGCACAAATACCCGAGCACAGCAAATAAGGAATAATCCTGTTAAACTCAAAAGTCAAAGATGTGCCTTTCAAAATCCAGCCCAGCTAAGTCTTCCTGAATTAATAAAGAGATAAGCTAGATAACTTCCTATCATCTTTGCCACAATTCCCAGTTCAAAATATACATTGGTTATGCAGCCTCAAATTCCCACTTACATTGCAAGAACTAACATCTTCCTCCCAAGATCCAAGAGTTTTGCAAATAGAGCTTCAAGAAATACCCTGCATGATGAGCAGAAGCTCCAGAACATTTGGACTGCTCAAATAAACATTAAGGACATCTGTTCTGAAAACTAAACCAATCTCTGCGGTTTTATATGAGTAATACACTAAAAATGGATCACAAGCGGTCAAATTCTGTTCTCCATCAAACTTAAACAATTTCAATGATTTCAACATTACTACCCTAATTATCTCAGTTGATATACATCACTTCTGCCCATTGGCAAAGAAGCTGCAATATTATGTTACAGGATGAGGTGCTTTGCATAGTTAAAATTCTCTCCTTTCATTGTCTCTTCACTGGTAATTTTATTTCCCACTACTCTTCAGTCTACTATAATTTAGTCATTTCACATCCCTTTGAACATCCAGTTGAGAATTACAGTTCGAAAAAACTGCACTAGGAGAAAGGCAGAAATGGAGAAAGGGACAATATTAGCATACATTTCATCACTCAAACCGCACCTCCGTTCAGCCCAACAGCAGAGGATGAGCTGGTCACAGCCATGAGTAACAAAGTGATTACCAAAGGAACTAAGGAATTTCTCACTCATTAGAGTCTTTAATCTCACATTGTACGTTTCTCTCAGATACGCAAGTTCAGTTACAATTTATCAGACTTGACAGCTTTTACTTATATCCTAGAATAGATGAATTTCCTCCACAGCAGGAATTACCAAATTACATTTTGTGCTTTGAACTATGCAGATGATCAGACCAGTTATTCGTATCTTCTCTGTGTGGCCTTGAAATTGGTGAGCCACAGCTGTGATCAAATCACGATATGTGATTTGATGTGGCCTAGACTTTCCAAATGAATATTTCACTTTACAGACTAGTCTCCATCTCAAACAACTTTAAGGTGGCACAGTTCATCAAGTCACCAGGTCCTGGCTGAATCCAACTCTCAGTATTCTTGGATGGAAACATGTTTTAAGTTTCAGTTTAATTCAAGTCCAAAATTAGGAAACACTTCACATATGCACAAGCCACAGCCCTAAAGTAAATTAATAATCAGGTTTAGATTATATGAGGGAAAGAAAACAAAAACCACTGATATTTTTTTTCAATAACATTAATACATTAATTTTTATCACTGTTAACTTGCAGTTATTTTGAGACAGATGAATATTAAGTGATTTTGAAATCTTTATAGTATTACTTTTATGTCTTTGAAGAACACTAGCGCAAGACTCAGTGAACTCAAATTTCCACAGCTCCCCACAGAAAATCGTTTGAGGCTGGAGAAGTTAATATCTCACAGGTCATCATCATCAGAATATTCCTTGCACTAATGGAACACAGCAATTCTCAATTACCAAATGGTAGAAAGCATTTTATTCTATTCCTGGCAAGTGGCATAATAGCAGACATTAAAATAACATAATTTCATTTTTATAACATTTTTACTTTCCTCTTATTTCAGTTTAGATGCAATATTAGCAACCAATAATTCAAGAGCAGCCAGAAATAGAAATCAGATCCTTGTACTAGCCAAGAATAGCTTAAAAACATTTCAAAGGCTATGAAGCATTAACCTTCTCCTTTAACTTTTTCTAAAGTGTTATATATTTGATCCTTAAGTTATATCTGAACTGAGAAGAGGCAAGATTAGAAGCAGATAGCAGAGAGTCACATCTCACAATTCACAGTAAGTAAATACTTCAAGCAAAGGCACAAATAATACAAGGTTACATAAGAATTTCCAAGTATACCCTATAATCTTTCAGTAGCAGCACCATAAAGCACTTTGCAACCAAGTGCAATATATTCCTTGTCTCATTGCTTTTTACGCTGCAGTAACCAGCGTAATGAAATAAATATCATTAAGGCTAAATTTGACCAAGGGAAGTAAACAGGGACCACACTCAGCCCTTCTGTGAGTATCAGACTCTAGCAGCGGCAAAAGCGGACGAATATGAGGCTTTATTTGAGTCTGATCTAGAGGAAGTTTAAGTCAGTGGAGTTAAATAAAATTGTCCTACTTTTTGTCTCACTCTAAGGGATTCTCAAAATTGACAAAAAAAGATTAGAATCTCTTCAAAAATTTCATAGAAAATACAGAAGTTGTAACAATCTTCCAGTTTTCCCACTATTTTCCCACTACACATAATATTTGAAGTCTATATTGTTTCAATACCTACACCAAAACTAAAAAAAGAAAAAAAAAGATTTTTTTTTTATTTATTTAACACTTTGACTTTAACAGTCTTATTTTGTTCCACTAGTGGTACAGAATGATATTCTGAATTTTGTACTGCTACTGTCTAATCTGAGAAACTACGTTCAAGTGTCCTTTCAAACACAGAGCAAACCCAACACCACAGGAGAACCCAGAATATCTATCTCTCCTCAGCAGAGAAAGGATTTGTCACCACTTTGACATTACCGCAAGGACCATCTTATGATCTCTTGACCATTTTCATCAAAAGAAACCACTTAAACTGAGTAAGGGATGTTGCCAGCTGAGAATATGGATATCAGGCAGTGGGATTTTAGGCTGTGTTATTATGACAGCTCAGCCAGGTCGATACTGCATGCATTAGAATAATATATAGTTCATCTGCCAACAGGCAAAACTGCTTTACACTAAGAAGGGACTATGCTAATTGCACAAACCTGCAGGTGATTTAAACTAATAATGACGATCTCAGTAGTACATTCAGGTGTGGGTAAGCAGAGAGATCTAACAAAGCTAACTAAGAATAGAATGTTTTCAATTAAATTGCTATACTTGTTGATTTAACTGAAAATAACTAGATCTGGAATCAGGGTACATATTACTTGCCTACTATAACAATTTGAAACAGCTACAGCCTTGTGTACTTCAGGCATACACAAAACATGAAGGAATAAAAGGGGTAAATCTGGCATATTTCTGCACTGGGCACAGATATGCATGTCGAGTGTGAAAAGTAGCAAGTGCATGATGTGACATACAGAGAAGGGTACTGGGTAAAAGGGGAGCTATAAACCAAGCTGCTGGATGGCTAAACTGAACCTATGCGGGCTGTTGGAGGTGCTGTGGGTGTAAGAGACAATTCTGCTGTTGAATCGTGTTCATGGCTTAATGGTCCTGAAATTGTAGAGGCTAGAAGGCCAGAGCAAGCTCACACCTCGCCATGGAAAGCTGTATCGTGCAGAGTTAACACTCAGCTCCAGAAAGAGAGTACCTGCACACAGTCAGTGTTGCAGACAAGTTAGCAAGCCCCTTGTTGGCAGGAGTTACTAGCTCAGGACAGTCAGCTCAAAAAAAACTGCAAGGAGAAAACAAGAAACTGTCATCTTCTCAATTTTTCACCCTAAAAACCCAGGGTTGTATGAAAGAGCCTGTATCACCTGCAGCACAAGCAACCCAGTGGGCCAGGCGTGCATTAGGAACCACTCATGGCTTGAGGGACAACACAAATTGTCTGTGAAGCTATTAGCCATCCACAATCAAAAGATAATAACATATAGAGTAGATTTAGCAGAAAAAAACCGTAACCACACTCAGCAACAGGAGCCTACCCATGTATTCTTCTGGGATTTGTAGTGTAGTTTTTGAATTTTAACAGAAATTTTTATAATTTTTCAGCCTCAATGGATCACTGTATAGTTGCATGTGTCCTGTCCAAAATTTTGCTTGTAAGAGAATCTTTAAAAAATAATTGCATAGCTTTAAAACTCAGTAAGGTATGATTGTAGAGAACAAGGGAAGACTTCAGAAAGTTAAGCATAAAGGAGAAATTCACTATTGTTTTTAACCTTTTCCATTCTCCATAAAGCTAGAAAGCTACACAGTGCCAGCAACTTCCCCTGCTGTATGCTTCTCCATACAGCCAGAGACCTCATCTGGTTTTCCTATTACGAGCACCCTTTGAAGAAAGTTGCCAAGAACATAGGTCAGCCACATTAAATCAGACCAAAGGTGCAAAGATGCCTAGCATCCAATCTAGTACTGTGGCTAACAGCAAATATAGCCCATAAGGACTGGAATAATATACAGTGATAATTCTCTACAACACTCTCCCAACTTCCAGCTTAAGGGGAAGAGGCATTACCACTGAATTTCATAATGCCCATTTGATTTTGCTTCCTGTCATCTGTCCAGACGTTTTTTGAACGTATGTCAACTGTTAGCTTCCACAGTCCTCCCTATCAAGGAATTTCAGTGCTGAATTATTCACTGCACAAAGGAATTCTCTCTTCTTTCTGTCACCTGCTTGATGCATTTGTTATCTTCCTTCCAAGAATGTCACTATTATGGAAAGAGAAAGTATCTCTGGTACTTATTCACCACTTGTGGGGGAAAGACTAAAAAAATTAAGATGGATATTGACCTCCTTGTATACAATAACAAAACAGTGCTGGAAGAGAAGAATGATGCAGGATTGTATTCTTCTAACAACCTGAAAAATCTCCTCTTCTCCAGGACAGAGCTATATCCCAAAGGCTACAGCAAACAATTAAAGCTGGTGGTTGTAATTGTAGTCTGTAGCAGAGACTGCAGGGCTCTGCCTCCCCAGACCCTTGTAAGAAAGTCAAGTCCTTGCCACAAGTATCACAGTGAAAGAGGAACCTGAATTGTTTCTGGGTCTGTCAGCCTGTTGGGAGTGATGGGAGGCAACACTGGATACACTTAACAGACTAATCAATAAAATTACTCACATTCAAAGGAGTTATGTGCATGCTCCAGTGTGTATTTATATCCAGCCATTTAACAAGATTTTTATGTAAATACTAAAAGAATACTCCCAACTGAAACAGAAATGCACAACATATTTTCACAGAAAACTCCTTCCAACTGCATTTCTCACAACAACATAGCAGGCCATTAAATAAACATGCTAGCGTCAATAAGCATAGACTTAGGAAATTTAACTAATATAGAGCTAGTCCCAAGGAAGTGAGCTGAAAGCATTGAGAAAATAACCAGTCTACAAGACGACGCAAAATTGCAGAGATTTTGTCACCACAGGCTTCCAATAATGTCATAGAATCCTGGGAGACAGACAGTAGACTCTCTTTAAAAGTAACCACTGCTATGAATACACAGTGAGCAGAGCTGACCTGAACCAGAGTGCCTAGGAAGGGCAGAGTCTGTCTAAAGGCACCAGTAACACCACATTTTGGGCTTGAAGCCAGATGTCAGCCACCACCTGCATTCCTCCCCCATGCCAACAACAAGTGCAGCCCTGCACTTCTTACACACTCTACACAAAATCCCCTACTTACTCCTGGTCCATACTGTACAGGACTCTGAATTTAAGAGATATTTTAAACAGAAAGCTCCATTTTAATTATGCTACATATCATGTTCTAAATATTAATGGGTTTGCATTTGTCTGTTTCATTATTTGGGGAAAGGAATAAAC
This sequence comes from Lepidothrix coronata, assembly GCF_001604755.1. Classification (NCBI taxonomy): domain Eukaryota; kingdom Metazoa; phylum Chordata; class Aves; order Passeriformes; family Pipridae; genus Lepidothrix; species Lepidothrix coronata. The sequence continues at coordinate 4,404,395 of NW_016690239.1, read as the reverse complement.
GTCCTTTTCCGTTAACCCTTCTTTGAACAACTGTTTCTCCAAAATAAAATGCAAATCTTCAACAGTTATGTTATGTACACATATATACAAACACAGAGCCATGCCTTTTCACATCTAGTTTTTAAAGAGAGCCCTCAGTCAAAATCAGTCACATTCCCAAGCTGATTTTCAACACTGTCCATTTAATGAAAAATCAGGCTGTTTTCACTAGTACAAACAAGGAGAGAAATATTCACCAAGGAATCCAAGATCCTTCCTTTTTATGTACCATCTCACTTTGCTATTCATTTATTGAACATGTCACACTATGTCTTTTATCAACACAAAATTCAATTTAATTCTTAAATAGGAAATAAAAATAACCAGACATTCATAATTAGGACATCTTCAGATTTTTCATTCTGATTTTTTTCCATTTGATTTATTTTCAATTGCTAACTGTTTACTTTTTTAATAGCTGATGAATTTGGGAATGATTCTTGATGACAAATTGTACATTCTGCTTTCCAAACATTATCCAGTGGGTTCTGCTGGTGTTTACCACATCAGACATATATTCTGAATAGTATTTTCATTGACTTTTTTTTAAACTAGAAGGACAATTATCTGAAAAATGTATTTAAAAACAGGGTTGAAGTACTCATCTTTATATCTATCTGCCTTTTAAACATCAGCTTAAAGGCAAACAAGTGAAGGGAGGTTGTCAAGTCAAACCATTCAATAATTCTGTGATTCCATTCTATATACTCAGTATATGCTGTGTACTGCCCAGTGGGCTAGGGTGTAATGGTCAAAGTGGACATCAACACCAGGCAGCCACCACCACACCACCTGATGGTACCTATCACTCCAGGCAATGCCTTTGAGGAGGCAAGAGGGGCAGGTGACAGACCTAATCTTAGTTCTCATGCATGTCCATGGTTTGCTACTTGGGTGAGGATGCCAACACCTGCCATAAAATTAGAAACACTAAGCAGCTTGGATTAGACTTTTCAGCTGCCATAGGGACAGGCATTGCTTCTCTATGTTGTCTATATTCTTACACTAGAATACAGTGTATTGATGTACACCTTGAACACCACGGTCACCAAGGAAGCTGCTGCCAACTGCAGCCAAACCCCTACAGTTCCTTGCCTCCATAAACATGTAGCCAACACCTCACAGAAGCCAAGTGGTCAGCAGACTCTCCTGGTGTCTTCTTAGGCAAGGCATAACTGAGCACCCAAGTCACCCCTGTGGCCTTGTCACTTCTAGGCACCATTCCCCAGAGAGAAAGCTGAGAGAGCTTCTGACTTGTGCTTCTCCTGGAACTCTCAGTTGATAGCTCCCTTTAGCCAAAACAAAGCTCAACAAGAAAAAAAAAAACTAATGATAAAATGTATATGAACATGAGAAACTGAACAGAGCTCCAGCTTGGCAAAGACATCCTTTGCTAGAGGCATGATTGAACTTTATAGTGACAGGCACCAAGCGAGTAAACAGGAAGGAACAATTCACAATTTCCTATAACACAGCTAGAGGCAGAAGAAAACTACTTTTTCCCCACAAAATGTGCTATTCCAAGCAGGGACAAGGAACCGAGACATTTTATCCCAGTTCAGTCAGTACTGAAGTCTGATCAGTCTTGTAGGATTTTGTTTGCATTGGCTTTCCCAGAGAAAGCACAGACATGAATCTTAATAAATAAAGTTAGTAGTTTTGATGTTTCCAGCAGAGCAGAGTATCAGTTCTAGGAAGACTTCTCCAGAAGAGCAGAAACAAAACTTCACAAGATTAAAAGCCTTTCAATTGTTCTAAAGAATAATTTTTCTTCTGTTATGCTAGTGACAGCCAAAGTAGATCATATTTGCTTTCCTGAAGTTTTGAAACGTGCCTATCAAAACCCATTACCACAGCAGCAGCCATTCCCACTAGAAGCCATTAGCCAGCAGGAAATTACAAAACTGTTCAGACACAAGCAAGAAAACAGAGCAAAAATTAGAAATGTGCATAGACAAGAAAAGGCTAAAAATATCAGTGAGCAAGTTTCCAGATATAACTGAAAAATACAGTCACAGAAAACACCCAGCTTCCAGTAAATGCTGATGCTGGTTCTACATAAGGAACGGTCATTAATTACAAGCAAAATATATTACACTATATATAAACAGAGTAAACTCTCAGAACTTGGTTAAAAAAGCTAAGAATACTTCTGAAGATCATAGATCTACCCTTTCTGTGCTAGAGGCAGATCTGCTTCTCTCAGGCCAACAGTTACATCAGCATGAAGAACTGTCCTAACTCTACCGACTGAAAAAAATTTACCATTTTTCATAAAGTCTTCACTTTATGTTTAATACAGGATTTATTTTGACCCACCAAGTTATCCTTTTGGTAATATTTACCTGTCACAGAGAAGAGAGAGCAGCATTTTATTTTTTATTCAGATGCCAACAGTAGCCCAGGGCAGAAGCAGGTCAGCATCTTCAGGGTAACAGAGACCCAGCTACTCTATCTGGAATGTGGGCCAAGACATCTAGAAAAGTCACTAGGAAAGATGTAGTCCTGCAAATCGTTCCCACTGCTGATCTTACACAGTTCAAGTGGACAGGAGTTTTAACCACTTACTGTGATCTCTACACTCCAAAATACTGACTGAAGAAAAACGTAGGCACTGCACAGCAGTGCCTATGGGTGTCTGTAACAGAAGAAAAGGGTGGTGATAGAGGCTACAGAGCAGACAGGAACAGGACACTGCATCTCTTTAATGGGTCATTCATCTGGCTGGGCCTTATTAATTTGTAGGTCTTCAAAAACTAAGTGCTGTCAATTTTAAAAGACCATGGAATACACAATAATCAGTTTTGTCAAGAAAGATTCATAAAAGAGCAACAGCAAATATTTAGAAGGAATCCAAGCCATCAATTAATAACCTCAGGAATTTGCAACAGACTACAAAATCATTTCTTCTGTTACTAAGTACACGTGCTTTTTTTTTTCCCCAGTTTGGGATTTTTGTAATTTTTTTTCCCTGTGTTCCCTATTGCCACTTAGCACATGGGACAGGGACCTGCTCTGTGTCAGGTTCCATAACCCAACTCAGTGATTACACTTCACATCTGAGCCCCAGAAACCACTTAATTCCTACAGCTGCAGCTGGGGGGCAGGGAGTGGGATGGGAAGGGGCTGGTTTGCAGAAAGACAATCTCATGCCCTGAGAAATAGCACAAAAACATCCTGACGATTTCCATTAGGATGCCAGGACATTCTGTTTTCAGAACTGTCTTAGCCAAACAGGGGTGTCTAGACATGTTATGTAACTACTACAAACCTGAAGCTTCATCTGTACCCCAGTTGTTGGTGCTGCCAAGCTACTGCAGAAAGAGGTACAATAGGCTACACTGCCCTTCTGCTATAGAAACATCTGCCAAAATTTCCCATTTTTACAAGCAGAAGAAAAATTTACCCAAAACGATGATGCAAAATTCTTCAATTCTGAATAATTGTAATGCTGGGGGTACCCCTGAGCTGGAGTTGACCTATAGCTGAACTTTCCAACCTAATATTATATTTACCCTAGTATTGTATATAGTCATATATCTGCTTATTAACCAAGATGCTATATAATGCTTAGTAATGCTTTAAGAGTACGCATTTATGTTTGTTAGCACAGCATATTATTAATAATTAGTAAGGTTTGTATGTGTTATAAATGTGTCTTCCTTTTAAGTTAGGCCATAAAAGCAGTAGGCCTCACATGGTTGCAGCTTGTTCATATTTGAGATATAAATGTAGCCGTAGTTCTGTATTTAGAGTCTGGTCAAGGCCATGGGGCATTTGATAGTAGTTGGTCCAAACTTTCTCCCTTTTTAAACACAGGGCAAACTCCTCCTTTCGTTCTAGGAAATGGAAAGTCAAACTTGGAAAATCATTGTTTAAAAGGAAGGCTTAATCAAGAACAAGTGCTACTAAGATAACATAGGAAAAATATGAATTCCATAGCCAGTTAAGGAGATTCACAGAGCATGCAACCTGAATTTTACACCTGAATTTTACACATAAAGGAGCAAGGAGCTAAAGCAGATGAAGGACAGTGTCAGGGAAAGAGGTTACAAAAAGATGAACATGATTGAAGTTCCATATGGAGTATGGTAACCACTGAACTTCAAATCAGCAAAGGAAACTCTGAAGGGCTCCTGAATGGTTAGAAATTAGCAATGAAAATTTATCAGGTAAACATTCCAGTCACCTGAAAGACTAAAAGATAACAATCTTTGAATATAATACAAGGAAAAATATCTAATAGTGAAGTAGGGAGATTATATCATCTCTGAACTGAGCAATGGTGAAGCACATTCTGGGATGTATGCCCATTCTGGGTGTATACATTTTGTGAAGGATCAGTGGTACAGTAGAGTAAATCCATAAAAAGATCCATAAAAATGAGATGAACACCAGAAAATGGGCTTTACAGGAAGACTTCATCATAAAAAAGGCTGAATAGTTTAGATTGAAACATATTTTCACAAAGAAGGCAAACTTCATTTGATAACTAGCCAAATATCTATAGCAGAAGTTGTTAACCAATAATAAAGGAGGCCTTTAGATAACATGATGTGATGAGGCTGATAACATGTAGCTATCTCTGAATCTTTGTATGACATTACAATTAAAAACAAACTGAAGCTAGATGCACTTAAATACAGAATAAGAAACTTATTTTCACACAAAAACCCATCACACAACCAAACAGATCATTTACCATTTGCAATGTAAAAACTCCCCAAGTCATTGTCTTGTGGTCTACCAAGTATATGCAGAAATTCAGAAGTAATTCTAGGTAACCTAAGCCGCACAAGGGATTTTAGGTTTTTGACTTCTTTTCTCAGAAAATTACTGCACAGAGCTGTTTCACAAAAGGTGTAACAAAGAAAGTCTGGGGTACGCTCTTTCGGTAATAACATACGACGAGAATGCTTCTTGTTCAGTCCCTATGCCTGCAACCACTCCAAGACTTTTAATTCTCTCAGTAATTCAGCTGGTACTTCTGATTTTTGTTTGCCTCACCTTGAAATATTTACAATCTTGGTGTTCTCCAAAGGTAGGAGACTGTGAAAGATCAGCTGCAGTCTATTAGAATGATAATACAGGGAACACAACCATGAAAACTTTCCTGAAAGCAAGAGAAAAACAGTCTGAAATAAAAGTAATAGCAGTTTGATGGAATATGGCTGGTCCTTGTGTAAAAATGGATGACAGAATCCCTTAAGTTTTTGAGTTAAAAATGTGAGTCTGCTTTTAATGTTCATAATAGGTAATGTTCATTTTGATCAGGATGCCAAGAATCATTCCTCCTAAGAAATAAAACAGCATCACTATTAATTAAAAAAATAAGACAAAAATTATTTATTTTAGATGCCAAAAAGATACATATAAAGCTATGTATTTCTCTGGCTCTTATGAATCCTTAACGAAAAATGCATCTTTATCCGATGCAAGCCAACTGATCTTAATCAAAACAAGCTGAGGATGCAGAGGGTGATGGCCCTTATCTCTGTTAATCACCCAGTAAATATTCCTCTTTCCCTTTTCAGCAAGAGATCCCTTGGAACCAGTGAATACCAGACCTTGCAAAAAGGACTGTTCAGACTGAAATGTTTCTATACTTCAAGAAATGTGAAGACTGCCAAGATGGAGACTGAAGATGGAAGGACAAAAGAAGAAAAAATGCTTGAAAATAGCTTTCAATAATTTCTGATTAAATAAAAAAAGGTGTTTTAAAATATATTCTATATTGTGTGACAAAGAAATCAGGACTTCTACATTCTGCAACTCTTATATCAAGTAGCACTTTTTTCTAACATCACCTCACTAAACCAGCAGAGCTGCCTGTGAATTGAGGTGTAACTAAAGTAGAGTAATAAGCATCTTTCTCAGAGGGTGCAATGGGAATGGTCCTGTATTTCATTAAATTTATATTCATCATGCCTCTGATAACAGAGCTGGGATACAATTTACATATCATTTCATTTTTCTGTGTACATAAAAAGATTTCCCTATTTCTACCAAGCACTGGTAGAGACAGTAATCCACAACAGTAAGAAAATTCCAGTATTGCTTTCTGGTCTATTAAAACTAATAATCAGTTCTACTGCTGTGACAATGCTGACAAGTCAAAAAAACATGACTTTTACTCAGTAGGGAAAATACCATTTTTGCAAGAGAACTGAGACTGAAGAGATTCTCAGTAGATAACAAATGAGATCCACAGGGCTCAACCCATCCATGATTCTCCCAAACCTCTGTTAATTGTCCCTTCCCACCATGAAACAAACTCCAAGCATGGTTTTCCTTGCCTAAGGAGTCTCACCAAGCTCACTATATGATATATAAGCACTCCTAGCATTCTCTGCATGCCTTTATCAGTCTTCAAATAAAAATGGCTTGCTTGTGTCTGTCAGACACAATCCAATTACTTAGGTGTTCAATTACTGAGACAAATGCTGACACATCCTTTTGATTACTCTCTTTTTATTGGTTCATACTTCTTTGACATTACTTATGAGCTATGGTGTCCTGTATGTATTTATGCAACACTTGGGATATCATGTCTTCAGCACGAACAGGAAACAACTGAGCTACCTGTACCTAACCAGGCAGCACACAGACATGTGTCAATTTGTGTAAACTGTCCCAAACTCTGTGTTACCTATCTTTCTTTGCTACTGCTGCTACCTGGGCTAGGCAGACGAAAGTTGTCTTATGGACCAACTTTTCTCATTTTTATCCTTATTTAAGTTTGAAAATATCTTTGCTTATCAAACAACCCTTTTCAGTACTACAAATCTCCTCCTGGAGGTATACAAAAAATTCACTACAAAGATGGGTAGCCCACAAATCCAAACAGAGTGGTCTTGTACCTTTTCTGATTGAAGACAATTTTTACAGTGTACTGACCTCATTTCTTCAGTCACTCCTAAGTCAGACTTCATATTAAGAATGCACTTAAGCTTGTGCTGCAAATTGAGGTGGCATTTCAGTACCATTAAGGTTTAAATCCTTCTATCCTGTTTCTAATGTACTCCTGATCATAGAATGGCTTGGATTGGAAGGAACCTTAAAGACCATCTAGTTTCAACCCCACTGCCATGGGCAGGGATACCTTTCACTAGAGCAGGCTGATCAGAGCCTCATCCAATCTGGCCTTGAACACTTCCAGGGATGGGGCATCCACAACTTCTCTGGGCAGAAGATGTCTGCTCTAGGACCTTGAACCAATTTGCAAAAGGATTCGAGTCAGAGCCTTCATTTGAGGGTGAAAGACTTTAAACAGCCAACCTAATTGTTGGCTCCTTTATTGCTGGTTCTCTTATTGCTGTTTGCACTGTCATAGAGAAACAAGGGTTTCGAGTCTTTCTTCCTGACACTGCTATTTTTAAAACAAGGTCATTAAGGTCTAACTACCCTATGGCCACTAAAGGCAACACAAATAATTGCAATTAAATCCCTGAGAAAGGCAATTCCTCAATTTTTCACTACATTCTAAGGAAAAAAAGTTTAGACTGCTCAGCACCTATCAGTCACAAGAGAACAGAACAGTTTATGTATTTACAGTCAGCTTTTGGACCTACTTTTCTTCTTTTCTGATGGAAATAAACAAACTAAAAAAAAAAAAGGTAATTTAATTATAGTAATGGTTCATATATAAAAACTCCATCTTGGTAAAGTCAACCATAAAGGGTAAGCCCTGGAAGCCTCTTATTGACATTGCTACCTACTGATTAACTGACAAATGTTGTAGGCAAAGTGCATAAAAATACTTGAGAAAAGCAAGTTCAAAACAACATTTACACATGAAACATTAAAATACTGAACTGGAAATTTTTAAGATACTCACCTGCACTTAACACTCAGTGTTAGACATAGCACTGATTGGTTCAAACTATTCATAACTTTGGTCTTGCTGTAGACCCGGATGAGACAAAAGTTAGGAAATTTTTCCCTCTAATTTTAGCAGTAACACACACACACACCCCTACACACAACCTCAGAGAAAGGTGCTCCTCAAGTTCCTTAAAGACGAAGTAACTAAGTTTCAGATAGATAAATTAATTTCATTCTTATTTCTGAATTCAATCCTTGGTAACTATATGATACACTAACGGTGGTTGGACAAACACAAAACCGATTTCATCTCTTATAAAGAAGCCAGAGCACAGATTAACTTTGAGATTTTAAATTGAGTTTCTATGAGTAGAAGTTAAAGTGTAGAAAATACGCAAAAAATCATGAACACAGAAATTAGGTAATAGGCACAAATATAAAACAGCAAGGAAGGGAAAGAGCAATAATTTCAAAAACTTCTGAGTCATGCTTTGGGACTTTGTCACCTTACACGTGACAGTTGCTAGAGCAATGCCTCAGGTTGAAATTGCTCAGAAACACAAGGCTCAGTGATGATTCGACAGCCTGACTCAGAAGCAGCTCCTTGGAGTCTGTAGAGTCACATTCAAGTAAAACCCTGTGTAAGTAAGAGGAAAAAGTAGCCCTTTAATAGCCTGTCAGCATTAATCTTGAATAATCTTCAAGTATTCTGTGATTCCTCCTGTCAAGCTAAGACTGGTATGTGAAACAAGCAGAAAGATATGCTCCCTGCCACACAATAGTTTAGTTAGGTTCTTTCTTAGAATAACTAGTTCTAAAATCAGGTTTTTCTCATTCCATCCAGGCATGCAATTACACACCAATTACCAACTGTAGCAGTAAAACAAGTCTCAAATACTATGTCCACCTCTGGAGTTTTGAATTTTAAAACTAGTTCCAGCCTTTCCACTTTGGGTAAACTGGACATCCTGACCCTGATTTGACTTCTTACGAGACAGCTCTGGCAAGAACATTGCTAAAATACAGAAGGAAAAAAAAAAAGAAAGAAAGAGCTACTTAGTGCAGGACAAAGGAGTTTTTAGCTTCTTCATTAAATGGAAGGAAATAGATAATATACAAAATGCATGAACTGGGAGCGACAGAGATGAATAATGTATCTGTTACTTGTTTGCATAATGGAGTTATTTGATCTACTTTGACTTCTCAGGCAGAGCAAAACCAAAACGTAATGGTTTTCCCACCTTTTTCCAAGAAAGTTTTCAGAAATTCATGTCCTTCTAAAGGCCACAGGATGCTATAGAATACTAATGAACTTCCAGCTGTTGTTGGTACACCTGTAAAATAGCATAGGCAATGTTGCCCCTTTCAGTTCAATTCTAAACAGAATTCAAGGGCACCACTCTCTAATGAGAAAAAGCTGAACACCTGACCAGACAAGTTTCTGTTGACTTTACGTGTGGTAGCCTCCACTGTTTTCAGGTTTTTTCTCTTTTAATCTTTTAAACTACCCTTGAAAGGATGATGTTCACTTCAAAACCAAAAGACACACTTCTTCTGTGGTTCCTCTGCAGTAATGTTCTGCTGGAACATTCTGCAGCAGGGAAGGGATTTTCAGCTTCTCCACTAAAGTTATTCTGCTGTCATAAAAGGTTACAGCCAGACATCAGTGACAAAGGAGACATAACCAAGACATAACCCTTCAAGCCAAGTAGATTTTTTTTTTTTTTTGGTCCTCATATCATCCCAATATGTAAATTACCAGTTGCCAGACTTCTGTGGTACTTCATATCATGCTTAAAAGTCAGTACACCAGATCCTTCAGAAGGTTTGGTCCAGCAGCTGAAGAGGGCTGCCTGGCCTGCCCAAACTATTACAGTGGCTCTCATGTAGGAATTTTGGGTGTGGGCAGACATGATGAGCTGAAAACCCTTAGACCATGTGTGGACAAACTAACTTTACAGGTGCTCAATAGCATCTCTATAGCAACAACTTCTTGCTCTGCTGTATCTGGAAATTTCTTATGAATCCTTGTCTCCTGTAATGTCAGAACTATACTTATTGGGTAAAAAAATGTATTATTACAGAAAAACTTTGGCATTACTTTAATTCTAGCTAATCTAAAATTAACACTAAACCAAGGGATTTACCAATAAAAATACTGCCTGATAAAAAATTAAATTTAAATTTAGAGTCTAAAATGTAAGTTGGTTCTAACTTGCATTATAACAACTTTCTACATAGTTCTCTACTGAATAAAAATGGTTCACTTACCTTAATAAAAACACTTGCACTAATAGGACGGCATTTTTCTCAGTTTACATATTTGAAACTTAATAAAGCGCCTTTTTCCCTATCTGATTTATTTAGTTAATATCGTCACTAAGCCCTTGCAATTAATTACATCTTTAAGTAAGAGGCTTCTGTCATTTATCTTTCATTACACTAGTTTCATTTTTTAGCTTACAAGCCTGTTGATCTCTTTTCCTTTTATTTATTTTTGTCAATTTTAAGCTCTATGAAAAAAAAAACCCAAACTAGAAAAGGTTCTTCTCATTGTGACCTAGAAGATGCTGAGCTGTGTTCCATAAAGCAATAGCACACAGCAAGGTGCACAGGGCTTCTCTGCCAGAATTTGCTCGGGTGTATTGACAAACTGAGCATCAGTGATTTAATTGCTACAACCCCACATTTGAACTACTGTCCTTATACAACAATTAAATTGTTACCTTTCAGGGACAGAGGCTGACAAAGTAGTTCAACAGATGTTAGCTTTAATCATAAGGAAGAGCTGTTTGTTTCCAAGTTTCCTATTCCTTGGCTTGAATACAGTCTACTTGACTACAACCTCTTCAAGTCTAATTTACAATTGCTTTTAGGAACATTTAATTTCATTACGATCAACATGCCTGTATTCCTTGTATCTGTGATGCAAAACCCATCACACTTCTTCCCAGTACAAGTGGGATTTTTTGGGGAAGAGTTGTTAACATTTGTTTCCATACCTTCAGAGAACTAGAGCAACTCTGGCACACAGTATCACAAGACAGAACACATCCTCATTATCGTTTCTCCTGAAGAATTTATACCAGTGGCCCTTCCTGTGAAGATCAGATTGCACCTCAACATATGGGACTATCAGAAACTGAAATGTCAGTTAGTGACATTCTGACAGAGACAAGAAATTCTTAGGGAGAAAAGGGAATAGATAAAAACAACACTGTTTTGAGAGAGTGCTGAAAAAATACTCATTTTTCAGTATATATTGTAAATATCTTTAGAAGTTTTGACAATTCACCAACCCTCCAATAGGTAATCTTTACCTTTCAGTGAGAGCACAGTTTCTTGAGTCAACTCTCACAAGATCAGTGCCAGCAGTGGTTTAAGTGAGAACCTACTTTATACAAGTAGGGAAAAAGAGCAAAAAATAAATTTCAGAAAGTCTTATGTCCACTGTTTTGAATCTGAACCTTTTCCTTAAAGATGGCCACAGTGATTCGGGGAGAAGAAGCAAACTGTGCTAATTGCTTTAAAAATGCTGAGTGTTTTTGTATCTATCCTAAAGAAGATTGACTCAGTTCACACCTGCAGCACTTCCTCTGTGCAAGTCAAACTGGCAATCTCAGGGAGGCATCCAAAATCTAGTTGTTCTTTTTCTTCTTACAGACTACTTTCAGGGAGAGATGTGACCAGTCCAGTGATGCTCCCCAGGAGGAGCACAGGGCCAAAGATACACATGATGAAATGATTCAGCACTTCTGATACTTTATTGACTATATTTTAAGACAAAGGGGAGCATTAGAGGATATAATCTGACCACCTATGTAACACAGACCACAGCAATTCAAACAAAACATCTCAATCCAGATCCCAATGGCATGTGAATGGCTAATAAGGGTTTTCCAGAAAGGTATCTGGTCTGCATTTAAACACCAGAGAGAGAAGAGGCTGCACTTGATTTGACTTGATCGTCCTGGTTAACAAGGAAAATATCACCAGCATCACTATGCATTTGTGATCAAAGTCATCAGGACAAAATAAACACCACAAGCAAATGCAGTTACACCTTCACATGCCCTCACTGGCTGGCAGAAGGGGTTTCACACTGAGCACCTGAGCACACACACATTTGAACAACACACAACTTTCTGCCAGTTTCTAAACTCACTTCAGCCCAATGCCTTACAGACTGTATTTATTAAAGACACTACGTAAGCTGGTAAGAAAATAAAAATTACAGGAAAATAATAATAGAAAATATCAAAAACTATTTTAGAAAGAAAAGCCAAAACTCCAATGTATTTCAGTAGGTAGTCAATCCAGAGAGGAGAAAAGCAAAACCAGACTTAAGGCAGAGTTGCACACAGATAGCACCATTTACATCTGCATACTTCTCAAAACCAGGAACAAGATCTAAAACCAAAGCTAAACTAAGCTAGAGACTCCAACTTAAAATAAGACTGCAGACTCAAGAGCACAAATTTATATAGTTGTTCAGGGTTGTTTTTTCTCCAAAAAAGCCAAGTCTGGTGTGGGTTTTGGTGGAAGGAGAAGGTAAAAAGAAAAGGGTCTGATTGACCCAATTATGACACTAAGGCAGATTAAAGCAAAAATAATTATTGGTAATATCATTTCAAAAAGAGGAAGCAGAAACAAAAGACTTCCTTTAACCTGCACAAAGGTGCTCCAGAAATCAGAAGGAATGCCAGCCAGGAACCAGTCTGACCTTAACGATTTGGACCATGTCCACAGAGCTATACTTAACATACACTTATGTTGTTTGAACTGATGGTTAAATTGAACACAAAGATCAACAGTACCTGAAAAGGTGATAGACAGCATGATCCCCTGAATGGTGAGCTGATTAGCCTTTGCTGCAAGAGGGAAGAACATATCCCATTTGCTTTCTCATTCTCCCTCCAAGATCTAAAATGTCTCTCTGCAGAGGATGCTCTCGAAAAAGCTCGTCAAGAGAACAAAGCACAACTGGAGCTCTGAGGGCCAGCACAATGGGTCAGCAGCTCCACTCACAGATTACTGCTTCTGTTCTTCAGGACCAAACAAGGATTAAAATTACATTAGTGAGAAATGTCTGCATGCTACAGACTGAAAGACCAATTCCTAATGTAAAGCTATTGCCATGAACTCATAGAGTAATGGATCATCTGACTAGATAACTATAAACATTCTCACACTTGCAACTCAAAATTATTCATGACTTAATCAGGGCAAGAAATAATATGGGAAAAAAAAAAACAAAACCCACAAGGACTGTTTTTTGTAACAGTGTTTATATCTTTGGAGAAAAAGGAGTGAAGTAAGAGAACAGAGTCAAATGTTTGATGTTTGTAATTCACAAGTGAGATGTTCCCTCACTGTAAATTAGAGTTAATGTTAACAGTGTTATTCTTGCCATATAAGTCTTACTAAGAAGGTAAGTATTAAGCTGTTGTATATGATTTATGCTTTTCAAGCCCTCCTCTTCTTCCATCACTCTTTTCTCGGTAGGACATTGAAGCTTGTAGCTCTGGTTTATGGGAATAGCTCCTCTGGCCACAGGATCCCCCTGACATACACAGTGCTTCACATACACACCAACTTTCTTCTCCCACATCTGTGAAACATGACAGTCATTTCTCATGTAGCATACACACAAATTTAAATATAGAATTAATGCAAGGACTACAGAAAATTCAGTGAGAAGTAAAGACTTCAAAATCGATGCATCTCAATTATTATAGGTATTTTAACATTTTCACCACCTAGCAGTTTTACAACAAAGATATAGAAATAGGGGAAACACTTCAATTTGCTGCAGTGCAATACAATGACAAAGATGCAAAATGTCTCTATAATCATGTAATCACTGAAGAAAATATTTTTTAGGTTAGGCTTGTAACAAAAATGACTGCTGTAATGTACCATTTCTTTTAAACAATGTTTAAAAAGAAAGCGGCTAGAATAATCCACTTACGCATAATTAAAAGCAACACTCAATCACCTATGGAAATGAAACATAACTGAAATGTGCATTAAACATGCAAAAATATTTCTTCCTAAAGTAGCTGACTGAATAATACTTCATAAAAATGGCCTCTTATAATTACACAGTCTATGTAGCAATACAGTGGTCCCTTAGAAAGCATTATTATGGAGTCCTATCTTGCAAGAAAACTCAAATTTTGAAATTAGAATTCATTCTATTACCATGGAAAAAAAAAAAAATCAGTCTTGGAGTTTTTCACAAAAATATTCCAGAATATTCATATCAGGACGATTGGAGCATCTTATTTAAACATTTATTTCAAACAAGCATCCTATTAGTTACCCATATAAAAATTCTGTATAACTAAACTACCAAGAAATGTCTCCTTCAGCTAGTGTAAAGCGGTGTTTACTTTAAAGAGCTCTGGAACAGTATGAACACAAGAGCTTAAGCTCTACAGGGCAAATGTTTGTTCTCACACATTTAAAACCTATTTGTGCCATGTCTTGTACACACTGGAATGTAAGGATGTTTTACCGTGTCTGGTAAGAGTTTACAAGTTCTGGAGTGGTGCTTTATTTGACTTCCTTTCTTGGAAGAGAGAGAGACAAGCTGTTTTCGGTGAGCTCAAAAACACAATGAATATCCAACAGCAAAAGACAGATATGATTACTGACAGAACTGGACAAATGGTATCAAAAGTTTCTAAACCTTTCAAGAGACAAAAAAAGAGACACTTTTGGTGAGGCTTTGACTGATAGACAGGTTTCTAGAAGTGCTCACGATGTTATCACCAAGCCATTTCCATACAACAGGACTCTCTCAAAGTGTCCTTTTCTTATTTTCTCCCCATAAGAAAGGATTAAGACTAATGCACGTTTTTGATCAAGTTTTATCAGTTTTTCACATTACACAAATTATAGAGCAGCACCCTGAAAAACATATTCTCATATTTCAAAATTAATACTTTTTTAAATGTTGATTCAGGAAAATGCACTGCTGGTGTTGGCTTCACTACATTTCAGGATGAAAAAAAGTATCAAAATGTCTTAATTTCAAACAAGCCTATAACAATTTACTGAGTAGCCCTAGCCATTCTCTAACTCTAGGGCAGTATTCTATACATTGCAGTCTAATTTAGTCTGTTTGGAAACCTCACATTTTACCATGCAGCATACATTACCCAATTAAATCCCATTACCATATCCATATTGCAGATCTTCCCTCCACTCAAAGATTTAAGTGTTAGATACTTAGATAATATATATGAAGGGATAAAAATATTTCAAACCTAGCCCAAGCAGCAAGTCAGTATAATTCAAAATTTTAGCATTAGCTCTACTAAATCAGCTTTCAAAGTACTGAAAGTAAATAAGTAGAGATTTTACAGCTACTACCTGAAAAAAATAAATACCTGGATATACTTACTCCATTTCTTCTATTGTAGTAGAAGAAAAAAAGTGTTATAGAAAAAGTGCCAAGTAAATGATTTCTCAAAAAAAGCTTACATGCACATCTTCACACACTTATAAGAAGTTTAAAAGAAA
>NW_016690239.1:4249740-4385802 GCF_001604755.1 Lepidothrix coronata | reverse complement strand
CATCAGGTATTCACATACACAGATAAAATCTCCCAAACATTCTCTTCTCCAGGCTGTACAGACTCAGCTCACTCAGTCTCTCCTCATTCAACTGGTGCTCCAAACACTTAATGATTCTGGTGGTCCTTCGCTGGAGTCCCTCCAGCGCATCCATGACTCTTGAACTGAGGAGCCCAGAAGTGGGCACAGCCCTCCAGAGGAGGCCTTGACCAGCTGGCAATGCTCTGCCTAACACATCCCAGGAGGCTGTTGGCCCCAAAAACACACTGCTGGCTCATGGTCAACTTAGTGTCCACCAGGACCCCCCTAAGCCTTTTCTGCAGAGCTGCTTTCCAGCCATGCAGCCTGTACTGGTGCAAAACAAAGACCACTATCTCCCCAGCCTCTGTAACATCTCTTCACAAAGCAGCTCTAGCAAAATGCCTCCATGCAAAGGACCAAGTCCATCACAGCTCCACAGATACACCTACACAGATGCTCATGCACATGCATTTATATGATGTTCATACACGTGCACACATACACAGATTAGCTGTAAATATATATTTATATAAAAACACATACAGAAAAAAAATTTGAGGAGTACAAGTAATTCAATTTATCAGCTACAGAGACAGCTCAGTTTGTTTCTCAGGTGAAGCCAACATAGTTAGCTGTATTTTAAAATGCAACAGTAAGACCATGGCTGATTTAGATGAAAGATATGGGACTCACTTTGCTTAAATTAGAATGCATAGTTATATCACTCCATGAACACTTTTTTCCCCCTAGCAAACCATATTTGAAAGAGGAAAAAATTATCAGAATGGTTAGATGGAATTAGTGGTGAAAAAACCCTGTTACATTCTGACAAAAAGAGTGGAGCTCAATAAGCAAATCCTGCTATCTATTTCATGCAAGTAAATGAAAACTGATTGCCTTGAGAACAGTAGTTGTGGTAAATCTAGGGACCAAATTTAACTGCAGAGGAATTCTGATCCTGCTGCAAGAAGAAAACAGTGCAGTATAACAAATATAAAATTGTCTGATTGGTCTCTATGGCAATATCTAGTTTCCCTCACCATCCCTTGTAAATTAAGGGGGAATCAAAGACAGTAAATATTTTATTCATCTTAAGAAGTTTATATGTATAAGATGATGGGAAGAAGTGCTTTTTCTTTCATTACTTTTTCACTGATAGAAAGAAGAGTAAAACCCTTAAAGGAGATGAATGATAAAAAAATGCAGTAACATGATGAAGCTCAGTAATGGCTTATAAACTAGCCAAAACACAGAAAAAAAGTAATACTCAAAAATCTAACAATCAAAAATCAAATGTTCTGCATTCCCATGTTAGTACTAATGCTTAATATATTAATTATCTAAAAGAGCAAAGGGCAAGAAAGTCATGAAGAAACAAAACAAGATATAAAGCAGCTTAGTAAAGACTAAGAAATTTCCAGGAGACGAGTCCCTCCTCAGTGAACAGATGATCTCATAGCCATCAGTTTACAGTACGGGCAAACACAAACCATAAGGATAAATCATACTGATTACTGGGATTCAAACAAAAGCTTAGGTAACCCAAAAGCAGTTATTTTTCATTTGCAAAAAGCATTCACCTCCTACCAGAAGTCACCAATAAAAATTACTGTATTTGAATGTCTAATGCTATAAAACTGTGCTTCAAAAACAAAACTAAATTAGTTTTTTTCCATTAAGGCTATTACTATGACTCAGTACATTGCTTTGAATATGAAGATTCAGCAGCTATTTTCTCCAGTTTTTCATCTTGGGACCTTTAATATGTTTTCAATCTAATTTTAATTTGTTATAGAAAAAAAGGAATGAACTTTCTTCTTCAGGTTAAATTAAACTTGCCTCTTGTGCAGGTATCATGAAGTACGAAAAAAGCAGGAAAAACAGTTGCTACATTTCATAAAAGCTTTTTTCTAAGTAAGATAGACAATGAACTTTTTCCATTAGTTAACTGTTTCTCAAGTCCCTGGGGGGTTATTTTCAAGAAAACTGTAGAACGTGTGCATGAGCAGAACTGTCTTAATTTAATAACCAAAAAATCCTCTGCAGCTTATTGCCTGAGTAAACTGATAGCTAAATGTGCATGTCAGGGACAGAGTCTGCACAGTTCATAGGAAGCTGTGTCCTTAGCAATGACAGCAAGTGTAGCAACAGTGTCTTTATCTAAGAGGAGGTCAGGTGACTTCATTATTGCCCAGAATTCTATCACAAGTCAAGACCACTAAGAAAATTACTAAGCTGGTCAGACTTCAAAAATATATGAGGATGCTTAACTCTTCCTGAAGTATGGAAGTATGGGGTGGGTGGGTGCACACTGGAATGCACCCCAAAATCCCATTCTAAAGACAATGCAGCCTGGGCTCTGGCTGGAGCACATCAGGACTCTCAGCTCACATGCTTGTCATACCTTTCTGCAGAAACCAAACTCCGGAGGAGGTAATTTGCACACCTGGAGATCACTCCTCAACTCCAGTCAGGGCATCTATCAGCTCAGGGATAATCACTTTGCCTCTGCGCCCCAGCTCTAAGATGGTGGTAATAGTCTTTATTTTACCTCACAGGATATGGGAGTACTTACATATCTTCCAAAATAAGCATATCAAAATCTCTCACAGAACAGACCAGATCCTTTGAAATCAAAATAGATATTTATCTATTTGCATATATCTAACTGTGCTTAATGCTATTAGATACATTTTGCAGATATTGTACAGTAATTACAAATGAGAGTCCTGAATGAAACTCTCTCTGTTTATGCCTGGATTTGATACAGCTTCTGTCACTTCACATCCGGGAAAGGTAATTCACAGCCAGTCTGCCAAGAGAATGGTACAGCCTGGCTACTGTCCCCAGGCTCCTCACTGCAAGGCTTTCTGTGGCTCCCAGTACACCTCCATCTTCTGTTTCTTGCCCCAGTCACAGACAGAGTTTCTCAGCCTCTCTCCAGGGAAGAGCTCTTCCCTGGGCCCACCCCCCTCTGAGAGACTTTGCCTTTGCTACCACCACGTATATTTTGTTCACACTCCACCAGCTAACTAAAATTCTGGGCCTCACCTCCCCCCTTTCCAAAAACTATGGAAAGAAGTACCTGTTCAGCTAACCAGCATTGTCTAACAGGATGCTCTATTAAGCAAAGAAAGATCCAAAACTGTAGGTATAGCTCTGAAAGAAATGGGAGCTGATGCAATGCTACCATCACCTGTCATATGCAAGACAAACCAAATACCTCCCTGCTATTTTAATTTCTAACAGACAACATCATTCAGCCAACCATCTACCACTTTTCATGTTTTAACTCTGGGGGAAGAAAAACAGCAGCAAATAGAACTGACCCAGATGAATTTAAATGCTCAAAGTTAATACTGCTAACTAGGATGAAAGGAATTGTTGCAAAGGTCTTCTCCTTTGAAGAAAACACTGATAACCAAGATTAGCTCCTGCAAAATACAGTCTCATGTAAAATTTTTCTCTTAAAAGCAAAAATGCTGTAGCTAAGCAACATACCTCTTCCTTAAACTGAAAGTTGGTTTTCATAGCACCTTGTTTATCACTGAGAACTCTGACAAACCTCCACCTTATTTTATGTAACAGTGTCTGGGGAAGTGCCAGATTAGATCTGGTTTACAGTCACAAAGGGACTTTTCCCATGAATGCAGATGATGCAAAGTTATTTTTAAAATAGCATCCAAAATGTTCTTTGTGTCTACTGCATGCTCTTCAAATACCCCAGGTTGTGTGAGCAGCGATCAGTTGGAGAGAACAGATACACCTTTCTGCTTCTGAATCCCAAAGTGCTGGCTTTGTTTTCTTTCCCTGCATACTAGAAGGAGCCACTGTCCTTTCTGCCTTAGATTTCCCCTTCTGCCCAGGATTTGATACAGCATTTAGTATTTGGATTCTATCACTAAAGATGTTTTCTTCTAAGAGGAAATATATCCTGACATACAACTCTCTACTCTGGTTTGGGTACTTCTCTTGACCTATCTTGGATGCAATCTGTAGCTCCAAGAATGATTGTTTCCAAATTAGAAGCTAACTATATTCCATAAGACCATTCACTTTTCTTTCACATTTTCTCATTCTGACTGCACTTTTCCTAACAGACAAGACAGAAAATACATGCAGGTAATAAGCAAAACCAATGATACTGGATATGACCCACTGAGTTAGGACTTCAGATGCTAATCTCCTGCCATGTTTCCTCTCCCACAGACTATGCACATTAATATTCCCACTTTGACAAGGGCATTGAAAAGCATTTGCTTGAAAAACCTGGAAAGCCTTTGTGGGTTTTTTTTCCCTTCTCTTCCAACTCAGTCCCTATTACAATTCTATTTTTAATCAACTCCCGCCTCCCCCTTTTTCAGCTGCTTGTCTGTAGTACTGGGTACAGTATGATAAAATATGACGGTCCCAAATGTTTTGCTAAACAATGGAAAAAAGATTTTGGCTGTAATGCACATTTGTTTCCTTTCTCAATTGGCTTTGTGTTTGTGCAGAATAAATACACACAATAGGCCTATGCATCTTTCTACAAACAGATATACAGACACTGTATACAGACAGCAATGCAGCTTTCTTGTTTACTCTGCCTCTCTCATTTCCTCTGGATATTTTTGCATGCTGTCATTTGTGGAATACTGTTGAAACCCAAAGGGATGTCAGCTGAGCCTGCCTCACATTGCAAGCTGTTGGCAGGCTCATTAAGGACAGGGGAACAGTGTGGAGTCCACTGCCACTCTTCACAGACTGCTGCTGGTTGGAAGCAGTCAGCCGAGCTCAATGGGCTACACCAGCTGATTTCTTCAGATGCTCCTCAGCCTTGATTCTATTGTTGGTGTCTCTACAAGAACTCTAAAGTTGTTACTAAAAGTGCCAGCAGTTGCTGACAGCACGTATGGGGAAGAAATCCAATATAATAAAAGAACAGTCTTCAAGAATTTCAAACAGGGTAAAAATGCATGTTTTCTTCCTCCCATAACCAGTCTTGACAGTACATTGTACTGCATTGCCTGTGCAATGAAATTACTCTGGATTTGTTATTGGGCAACTACACTTTTTCTACATTTGTTAATTTCAGAATTGTCTGTATTATTTTGTGGTCTACCCAATTTAATTATTTTTAACTCTGCAGATATTACATGCCTCATCTCTAGCAGTCCTACAGAATCCAAATTTCTTGCCCATATAGCTTTTGGGGAAGCTGTTCTCTATTTGAGCATCAAGCTGGAGGGTAGGAAGAAGAATTGTAGCTCTCCATGCTTCACTATGAGCTGACCTTTATTCCTCCAGGTCAAAAAAATAACACCTGGCCATCAACCTCTTTTGGGCTCATACAATTAACAAAAAAAAAAAAAAAAAAAAAAAAGAGGAAAAAAAGTCACAACCGAAACAGATTTTAACCAGTGCTGCAGTTTGGCTTCCCCGTGTTAAGTCTTACTTAACTTCTTGCCTAATTAGACTCAGCAGCTTCCAGTTATCCTGAGGTTAAAGGAATGCACTCTTCTTCTTCCAGTTCATCTAGGCTGCTATGAAATCAGGGTGTACTGTCCACAAAAGAGAACAAATCAGGAAAAAAACTGACTATGTATCAGGAATTTAAGTAGTCAAATTACACATGGGAAATCTAAAGTTCCCTGAGGTTGCTTTTGTTTGGTGTTCAATTTTAGGGCACCATACCTAAAGCAAGATATTTAAGAGCCACCAATCCTAAGGAAGAACACCTAAACCTAAGGACAGATGGAATTTTAAGGAGGAATAGTATGTCTAAGCATTTTGCATATTTGAGTCATAATATTCATTAGTTCCTCAACCAGATGCTATTTTTCTTTCAAGAAAGGACTAGCACTACAACTATTTTATCACAATCAGGTTACTCTTTATGACTTTCCAAAGACAAATCCCAGTGTCACAGTTAGCATCATGTCCTAATGATTCTGTGCCATACCATGTGAAGGCAGCACAGTACTTTCAACAACAGCCTCTTTATTTCCTGGTAGAAGTTGGATCCCATCCATTCCTTCCCTTTTTTTCTGTCTAGCACATACAGACCACTGGCTTACCAAATGCTTACATTCACTGCAATGCACCTCCATCTCCCTCCTTTCAACTGATTTTTATTTAGAAAATAAACACTTCAGAACAGCACAGAAAATAGGGGAATTTGTCTGCAGTGTGCCTAACAGATTCTTGCCACTATAAAATTAATTGAAATAGAACACAAAGTAAAGAAGCATTTTACGTAATCCATAGGTTGGGTTTTTTTTCCTCTTGTTCATTCCTTAAGTCACTAGCTATGTTTTCATAGCATCAGGGGAGAGGGGAGTTGTATTTCTGAAATATTGAGCTTTATGCCTTAGATTTAATGGCATTGGTAGCCCAGCCACATGGTATGGGCTATGCAGTAAACAGACTTTCAGAGCCAAAGCAGAAATTCACTATGGCAAAGCTTTACCAAGCAGTCTGCACAAAGCTTATGCTGCACTGAATACTCAAGTCACTTAACAAAACTGAAGAGAGCAAGGAGCGTCTAACTTAAGCAGAACTGGAAGTCCAGAAATCTCCATTCTCTTCCTTACTCAGCTAGAGACAGACTTTGTAAACGGGGGCAGAGCATTCCAGCACCAGCAGATTTCTGTACCTGCCTCTAAGTAGATAAAAGAGAGCATACCGAGTATCATTTTATCAGCATTTATGAGGAAAACTGTGTGGAAAACATTGTTGCACAATTACATAAGTTACCTTTATCCCACATAGTAGATTCCAATGAAACAAAGTACAAAAAGCAGCACAGGAGACCTGCTCCTGAAACTATCCCTGGTTTCAGCTGAGATAGTTTCTTCTTAGTAGCTGGTACAGTGCTGTGTATTTTGGATTCACTATGAGAATAACGTTGATAGCAACAGTCAAAACATCAGCGTGTTAAGCAATGCTTACATTAAGTCAAGGACTTTTCGGTTTCCCATGCTCTGCCAGAGAGGAGGTGCACAAGAACCCAGGAGGAAGCATAGCCAGGACAGCTGTCCCAAACTGGCCAAAGTGATGTTCCATACCACAGAACATCATGCTCAGTATATAAACTGGAAAGAGCATCACTTGTTCTTGGGTTTTATTTTCCTTTTTTTGCCCATCATTTTAGTAGCAGTATATTTTATTATCATTAGCACTATTATGATTTACTTTGTTTTAATTATTAAACTGTTCTTATCTCAACCCACAAGTTTTCACTTTTTTCCCCAATTCTCCTCCACATGGCTTTGGTAGCAGGGGAAATGAGAGAACGGCTGCACTGTACTTAGTTGCCAACTGGGGCTAAACTGCAAGAGACCTCCTCTAAAGAAAGCACATTTTTCTTTACAGACTGAACTCTCCTAAAGCAGTGACCATAGGGTAAAAGGAGAGAAAGCTTTTCTATAGATTGTTCCCAGCAACTCCCCATGCCCACTCTTATTAAGCAAGGACTTTCATCCTCTTCAGTTGCAGTAAGAAAAGGCACTCCCTGCCTGCAAGTTCCATTTTGGGGGAGGTTTCCATTACCTGTATGTTCTTCCCTTAGCCATGACAGCCTGGTTGATTTAACAGTCTAGTAAGTGTCATGGAGAAGGAAGAACAGCTGGCAGGTTTATTCACTGCATACAAGTTGAAAGGCCTTTCATGAAGTGGCATTCATCTCCTTACCCAAGTTATTAACAGCTCCAGGTGACCCCACCATTGATCATTTTTTCCATTTTCCTTTTGCCTTGTTTTTTCTTAGTCTTCTCACAGAGTTGGGGTTTTTGCCCCTCTTCTTCTGGGTTGCAGAAAGATGCAACTTGCAATCCCACCCCTCTGCTGACAAATTTTGCTCAAAAGACATCAAGAAAAGGAGGAGCACTTGCCAAAGTATATAATCACATTCAAGATAATTATCATATGTTAAAAAACAAGGTTTACCAGATCACACGGGAAACAACATTTCCTTTTAGGAAGAAACATGAAACATTTAAAAAGTATTCCCTTACATTCAGAAGGCAAAAAGTACTTCACACAGAAAAACATATTTCTCCATTTGCAGAAATATTTAATCTTTAATTAGTCTGTATCAAAGACTTCCTTATTTCTCATTTCAAGTTTATTTTAAGAAAATAATCGAGTTGAAAATCAAAGTGAAAAATACCAAAAAAAATAATGTTTACAAAAATTCTGAGTTCTTGGTCAAAAACGCTAGCAGTTGAATTCACCAAGACCAACTGTTTTCCCAAATTCAGATTTGGCTTTGATAAATTGGCATTTTACAGCAAATTAGGGAAAAATCTCCTGACTTCTGGCAGACAATGGTCAACTTTCCCTACTGTCCCTTCTCAAAGCACAGAAGTGCAAGAGGTGCCTACTCTCACAAATGGGTGCCTTAGAAAATAACTTCATATGCCGTAATAAGAAAAATCATTGAATGTACTTTGTTTTAAGGTTTCATTGAACACATGACTGGCCAGGCTGAATGATCTATGATACGCTAACAGATGGAGTCAGACACAGACCTTCAGAAAAAAGGGGAAGCAGGAAGGAGCTGAACAGAAACATTTTAGTCAGCTCTGTCAAAATGTTGGCATTTCTACTAAGAAAGAATTTCAGTATCCAAGTCTGCCTGTTATTCTGTATCATTCTATCAAAAGACCATGTTTTTCAGCCTAAATTACCATTAGCATTTGAGCAACTTCTACTATATTTTGCAAAGCTGTCCAAGCAAAAGTGACACTGACATTAAAAGCCTATTTTCATTTTGAGCACAAAGTAATTGTTTGACTTGCAAAGCAGAACCTCATAAATCATTTCATTGGTAATATTCTTTTCCCCTGTAACTGTTATTTCTTCACAATAGCTTAGCTTCTGTTTCATTTAACACAAATAATTCTAAAATGCAGGCACTCCTGAAACTCACGCACACCAAAACACCTTGCACAGAAAGATTTCTTCAGCCTACAAACCACATTTAACACCTATAAAATAAATAACATTTATACTACAGAACTCTGCTCATAGTGGAAAGACTTGTTATTGAAGTGAAGTCCCTTAGAGACATACATACCTCAGAATTGTTGAGATGACACCTGTGTGTCCCCGAGAACCACCCCTCACTCGAACACTGGTCAATGTCCACCTTCTGCAAATTGATGTCAACCTTGACAACACCTCTGAAAAGAGAGAGAAACAGTTGCAAACGTAAGTCCAGATATAGGTTAAACTTCTTTATGATGCTGTAGCCTGCAAAGCAGAACTACATCTTTCCTTTAAATATGGAATTTAATGAAGTGTCTAAAAACAGTTTTGTGCTCCCCAAGCCATGGTCACAGAAACACATTCTTATTTTAGACTTTACTTAGATGTATTATGGCAAGAGGTCAGCAAATCCAATGTATTAAGCATAAGGTGGAAGTTAAGAACAAGTTATACACTCAAACAGTGCAATGCCCTTCACATTTTACAATGCAGCAAAGATCCAAAATTAATACAATGAAAGACGTGCACTACTTTTTCTGAGGCAGCAACCTCGCCAGCCAACTCTGAATAAAAGGTACCAGGCACCACATCTCACCCTCCATCCAGAGACAACTACATCCTCCCTTGTGCTCCAGGGAACCCTATTTGCTAAAACAACTGGCAGAAGTCTTTTTCTGTATTTTCCCCGGAGACACTCCAATGTCTGCTGACATTCAGGCCTCCCCTCTGCAACTCAGCATCCTCCTCCAGCAGGCATTCAAACCCTCTCCCCCAGTTCCTGCCAGCTGGTCCTAGTATAAAACCTGATACAACATCAGAAAGCAGCACGAGTTAGCAGTAGTCCACTGATGTCTGTGAAGCCAAAAAAAAAAATTTCCTACACACGCAGGTCCTCAAAGACCAAGTAAGGACAGTCCTCTGAACTGTGTAAGTCCTATGCCAAGAAGACTCAAGTTTTCATCAAGTTTCCCTCAAAAATTCTTTTGAAAGAAAAGCTAACAAACCAATTTCAAGGCCAACACTGTTTTATAAACAACTCAAAAATCACCAGAAGAGAAAAGCTGCAAGGCTGAAGTTTCAGATCTTAAAAAAACCCTTCAAAGACTTTGATATCCTCTCTAAAATAACCTCCAGAATGACTTTGGACATAGAACATTTATAGCATCACTTTGTGAGAGCACATTATCTGTGACTGCTTTGCTGCAGTCTGGACTTAGCAAAAATGTCAATATGCAACTTCTAGTTGCTAGATCATTACACAAGTGGATGAATGCTCTCTACTGATTTCTTAAATCTATGGTACCATTCCTTTTAAGTCAGCCATTTCAGCCACTTTAGACAGAACTTTTCATTTCCACAAGTCTGAACTTGTACAACTACATCCCTTGATGTACACCATCTACATCCCTTCTACACCATCATCCCTTCTTTCACGCTGTGGACTAACAAGGACATGGCCCAATCTCTATCTCAAGAACACCCCACTCACCTTGAAGTGTGTTGCCTCTTTTAATCAAATCTCACAATAATACACTAATAACAACAACATATCTACATATGATATATGTAGAGCCATATATTTGAGAGGGTGCTTACTAACAAAATTAGAACAGGCATAAGAGTGAGCTTGATCAAAACCAGGACAATACTGTTGACCCCAGAACAATCAAGTGCTAAGTATCCACAACAGCTAAATTTGGGCATTCTTCAGACATGCTATACAGTCATTGGAGAAACATAAGCACATCATTTAAGTGATCAGAAGAAGAATGCATTAGAAAATTACGTAACACAGCCAATAGGAAGTTAGATAGTACAGGAGCATTTCATCCCCCTCAATCTCCTGCCTAGAATCTAAATAATCTGATGCCAGACACACTTAGAAATCACCTGAAATATTTAAGTGCTGGTTCGAGCAAGCTCAATTTAAAACAGCACACACTACACTTCTAGAATATTTTTATATACTTTTAGTTTACAGCTTTGTGCCTTTGTACTTGTTTTGAACAACAGATTCTCCAGAAAATGCTCAAACCTTACTTCTACCCCAGTGAACTGGTTTTTCCATGTTCCAGGTGACCAACAACCTCAAGGGGCAAAACTGCCATACTGCACAGATTATCTCTTTAAGGTGTTGATATCAGCAGATTACAAACTTAATCGTAACCAGATAAGAAGGTACCTGACTCAGATGCTCATAGCAGTAGAGGTAGCCAATTACTCATCTAGTCACATGCAGATCCCACCAGGTCCATGTATACAGAAGAAAAGCAATATTGCTTCAACCTTATTCAAACTGCAACTCATTCACCTGAGAAACTCTCAAGCACCTTAGAGAAGGTCTTATTTCCTCTATATGGAAAGTTTTTCCCTCGTGTACATTTTGGTTTTAAGTGGTAGAAGAGGAAACTCCCCTTTGCTTCTACAAACACTTCTGCAAAGAGAAGTACAGATTGCAAATTAAGAGCAAACTAATGATTGCTAGGAGAGGAGAAAAACCTTAAGAGTCTGCTGTGTGGTACCACCAGCAAGCCCTGTAGGAACACAGTGTCGGTAAAAAAGGATATAAATATTTTCAAAAGGAAACTTAACTAGACATTACTTGCAAGAAAGACCACACACACGCCAGAGGAATTAGGGTCAGTAAGCACACTGAGCAAGCATTTGAGTGTGGCCTTGTACCAGAAATGCTCCAATTTGGAGAATTCATGGCACGTTCTAGTGGGACAACCATCAGAAATCAGGATAGCATCTTAAGACAGAGCCATGTACTGAAAAGAAAGGAATGTACTTCTGGATTTCTCACATCAGAATAGATTGGGTAACTTGTATCCTTTGAAAGCTCCTTAACTCAATTACTTTGTCCAAAATAGATGCAAAAATCAGATTCATACAGCAAGTGTCATGGCAAGAAACCTCTTGTGATCATTCAGTCCAACCACCTGCTCAAAGCAGACTCAGTTCAGTTGGGTTTTTTTTATAACTTCAATAATGAAGACTTCACCAGCTCAGGGAAACCTGATCTAGTGACTGACCACCCTTCACAGTGTCAAGAAAAGTTTTCTGATGTTTAAAATAAATTCCTTGGATTTCAGTTTGTGCCCCTTGCGTTTTCTGTATCCCCATTGAATAAGCCTGAGAAAGGTCTGTTTCTGTCTCCCTTTTAGACTTTTTCACTGGGTATTTGCATACACATAAAGTGATCCTGGAGCCTTTTCTTCTCCAGGCTGAACTGTACCAGCTCGCTCAGCTCTTCTTGTCTGTCAGATGCTCCAATCTTGAACTTTGTGGCCCCTCACTAGGCTTGCTTCAGTACATCCATGTCTCCTGTACTGAGGAAACCAGAAGTGGACACAGCACTCTTGATGGAGCCTCACCAGGCTGAGTAAAGAGGAAGGATCACTTCCCTCAACTCATTGGCAACACTCTTCCACAGATCAGGAGGCTGTTGGCCTTCTTTTCCACAAGCACACATTGGTGGTTCATGTCAAATTGGTGTCCACCAGGATCCCCCAGGCCTCTCCTGCCAAGCTGTTTTCCAGTCATTAAGCCCTCAGCCTGTATTGGTTCATGGGATTATTCCTCCAAAGGGATATCAGATGGCATTTCCCTTTGCCAAACTTCTAGGTTCTTGTTTGCTCATTTCTCCAGCCTGTTTCAGCCCCCCAGAATGGCAACATAAACAACTGGTCTCTCAGTCACTCCTTCCAATTTTTATCATCTGCAAACTTGCTGAGACAACACCCTACCCCTATTGTCCAGACCACCAAACAAAAACGTTAAAGAGAACTGACTCTAGTATCAACCCCTGGGATATATCAATAATGACTAACCTCCAGCTGGACAGACAGTCATCTATGCACAGAAGGCTACTGGGTTGGTTAAATACTATTTCCCTTTCATAAACGCATGCTGACTGCTCCCAATCACATTCCTTTTCCTCATGTGTTTCACAAGGAGTTTTCACAAAGATTTGCTCCATCACCTTTTCAGAGATTGAGGTGAGGCTGATCAGCCAGCAGTGCTTGAAGACATCAAGTACCTTGGCCTTTTCAACATCCTGCATCACAAAGTACACTTTTCCATCCAACAGCAAAAACCTTGGAAAGGACCTTTAAGATCCTTGAGTCCAACCATTAACCTAATACTGCCAAAGCCACCACTAAACCATGTCCCTAAGTGCCACATCTACAGAACTTTTAAATATCCTCACAGAGGGTCACTCCACAACTTCCCTGGTCCAGCTGGCCATACTATTGCTGATACAAGATGTTCATGGTCACAGTCATATTCAGATTGTCTCCATATTCCTCTCAGGTTACCTGACCCTGCTTCCACCTCTTGCGCACTTTCATTTTATGCTTCAGTTTTGTCATGATCTCCTTGTTAAGTCATGCAGGCCTGAAAGTCATCTAATTTCAAAATATTTTCATAAAACCTCTTCCAGAAATAATAAAAAATTCTTCCATTTCAAGCTAAATGTGTTTTCCTTTTGCTTCTCTTGTGTTAAAACTTTTCTTATGAGAATGTTTGTCTTTCACAAAATACAATCTCATCAACTCAATACAAACTTTTCTACCTACACTCTTCAAAATGCACAACCTGAACTTCTAATATGGTTAAGTTGTTCTGGTTTTCCCCTTTCTCAAAGCTTTGCAAATTTCTGGGGTGAAAATCTACAGCAAGGAGAAACGGTACAGACCAGGAGCAGGATCATGAAAGCAATTTCTAACAGTTACAATCTACCATAGGCTTTCAATTTTTTCCCCCATGGTGCACATTATTGTTTTTCTTTGAGCAATACATGTGGCATTTACAGAAACCATCAGGATGGTACAAGACTTCTACTGTGTTCATTTGGGATGCACTGCCATTTTAAAACACCACCTCAGACTTGTACCCCACGGTTATTACACACAGAGTACACCAATATGTACACGATACATTTTTGAAATTCATCTGTGATTAATACAGTAGCTGGCACAGCTTGTTTAGCCACCCACATTTTCAGTTATTTTTGACTCAGTATTCGGAAAATGGAACGTATGGAAGAATACATCCTCCTAGAATGTATATGGACCATCTCCCTGTGTTACATTTATTAAACTAATTGGGAATAATGGCAGTGTTGCTATCCTGATAGAAGCAATCAAGACAAATATCAAGGGTATAAGAGTAGACTCAGCTTGTCAGCATAACACATTCATCCACACTGACAATGCTGCCTGGCTGAACCACAGCCACAGACATAAGTTAACAACAATAGTACTGGTAATTGTGGACCATCTGGCAGGTAAGTATATTTTGCTAATCTCCTTATAACAATAAATATTTTTTTCCTGCCGCGATTTTCAACCTTTTCAAATATATATATATATTTAAGGATTGCGTGTTCATGTTTAACATGTAGTTAATTAAGAAAGAATTAGTTGAATTGTATATAACAGATAATAATTGAAGAATTATGTCATCAAGGATTTTTTGTCAGGTCAGAGGTTTGATTTAAGAGGCTTTAATGTCTGTCTTTATTTCCAGTACTACTGTTTGTTGGCATGCTGTTTGCCTTGAAATCTGTGCCAGAAATTGATTTAAGCTTATTTTCCCAACCTACTAGCTATCTTGATAGTTTCAGTAGTTATAATATTTCATTGTAAAACATGTTGTAAAACCTCTATCTACAGAATAATTTTTTCTGCCTCTACTGTTACATCATAAAAAGAGTAGAAGGAGCATGTTCTCTTTCTCCCAGTCAGCTTACGCTAGAACTGCACAGAATAATAGCCTGCCAACATCTAAAAGGTGATAAATAATATCTTTGTCCTCTAGATCTTCAAAAGCTTTTTTGGCACAGAGGCCATCACAGCTCAGCTAAACAAGCAAAGCCTGTCTTCTGAGTTTGTACACTTATTTTTATACATGTAAGCACTGCAAGCAATCATAATTAAGGTATAAGGCATGGTTATCACACACTGAAGCAGACATCATCCCCCAAATCTAAGCAGCTGCTTAGATTCTTGCTGCTGTATTCATTCAGCCCTACATGATGGCCTTCATAAGTCCTCCTTACCATAAAATGAGGAGATAAGAAAAACAAGTTCTCTACAGCCATCCCAAATCTGCAAATGCCCGCACCTCTAGACAAATGCCCACTGTATTTAGAACAGCCAAGGTTTTCAGGACAGATGCCTATTCTGACCACACATTTTGGAGGCTAACACTTTCAAGAATATTAATCTTCAAATAGTGCATACTGACATCTGAAGCTCCTCCATCAAAAGTAATCCTGGTGTCATATTCCCAAATTACTTTCAGCTATAAGTCTTTCAAAAGCAACTTGAACCTGCAGAAGCTGCTGTTTGTCTGTAAGTTAATATTTAGGATTCTGCATCACTTAGACATTGTTAAAATTGTTACCTCTGCATATCCAGCCAGATTCATAAACGGCTACTGGGACATTACATACAACCTAATTTTGACCTGGTCACAGAGTTACCTCTAATTCCAAACTAATAGGACAGAGAAAGACTTACCTAATTCCTCAGCCATAGCATGACTGCTGCTTTTCGGCACACATTTTCATAGGAGAACCAGCTTTCACTAAAAATAAACTGAAGTGAAGAATAATACACAGCAGTGTGGGCACATGAATTAGGATTCACCTGCAAAAAAATCCCTCTAGGCCATTTGGAACAGTACTACAGTGGCAGAATACTTAAAGCTGAATCCTCTGTTGTCTGAAGAACTATTTCAATCTGCCTCCATATTTATGGCATGCAATGCTGCCTCTCTGGGGATTTCCCTCCAATTTATTCAGAGAGCTTCCTAGATACTCCGAGGGGCAGTGATATCTTTTTTTCCTTGAGGATGCTTAAGTTGCTGCTAGCATCTTAACTCTGTCACAAAGCATCACCTTATATAGGAATGCTAGGTGTCAGTGATGATGGGGTACCACTTATATTAGATTCTCCCTGTGAAAAAAGGTCTTGAAGCCAAATTCAAGTCACTTACTAAGAAACCAGCACTTTTTTTTTTTTTAATGTTCCCATTACTATCCATGAGGGGAAAGAAAGGTTCTCAAAGAACGGTACAGAACATGATAGAAGAAAAAAAGGTTAGGAACACAAAACTTTTGAAATAGAAGAATTCTACACAGGAGGGATGGTCTCAGCATAACCATACCAAGTCCTCTGAGACTGAAGATTTATTCAAAGGTAATAAGGTCATTTTAAAACTGAAAAGTAAGTGGAAGTCAACATTAGGAAAAAAAATTTAAAAAAAAGGGAAAACAGAGAGGCATAAACCTGGGCAAGGAACATAAAAATCACAAGAATGTAACACAAAACCAAGAGACATTTTTTAGAAACAACATGTTAAAAGTATAGGCTCTACTAATTAAAAACACTTCAAATATGCCAGAAACATGAAAGCTGAAGTAGGATCTCTAAGGTCAACATACAACCAAGATATAAAAATTTCTCAGAGTGAAGACAGCTTTTGCCAAAAATGAGTTATTTTCATCCCTCTTGAAGGCATTAATGTAACAAAAGCCAGCTTTCACAATACAGGACAGTTAACAAAGCTGGGCATCACAACTATCCCTTCCTTGTTTGGCACATTCACAGCTGACCACAAATGGGTGGCCACTGACAAAGGCTGCAGGTGATAAAAACACTTGATATAACCCACAACTAAATCTGGCTGACACAGAGAAAATATAATAAAGAAAACACTTTGAAAAGTCTTCATATTCAAGAATCTGGGATGTCCCAACAGTTTTAGATTCATGAAGCAAATTTAAAACCAGAAAATTATGGAAGCCATACTATATACATACTGTGGAATACATAAATACATTACAGAATACAACACCAAACTACATTGCAGAAGACAAAAATGTGTTAAAAAGCAACTTAGAATCACGAAGGTCAGTTTAATCTATACTTACTATCAACACTCATCCAGAAAGAGTCTGAAAACCAATTTATTTTTATTGCTTATTATTGGCAAATTGGATATAACCATGATAGGAGAACTCAGCACTTCCACCGCTCTTCCATTTTTCCTTAAGTACCTGCCAGAAGCTGCTTTTGGATCGAGGGCTAGGTAAGGCTTTCATCCGACCTAACATAGCAATGCTTTTTTTCTTACCTTCAGGAACAATTCTCTACCTCAGCCTACATTCACAAATAGAATAGATGGCAGTCTTGGAGCTGAATCTGGGATAGTAAGGACTGCCACATGTCCATCCCCTTCAAAGGAGCGTTGATAACCTGCTGTGCTGGAAGTCTTGCCCAAGGGGGATGGGGATAGAGGACAGAGGAATTGGAAACAACAGTTTGACCCAAAAAAATAGTTCCTTTTATTGCAACTTAGCATGTGCTACATAATTGTGGACATTTATGCAGTAAGTGTATCAATGTTCTCATGGCCATATTTAACTTCTTTCTTCAAAGACCTGCTTCTCTTTCTCCAATACTGAAGAAAGCTGAATTGTGTTTCTAAAAAGAAAAAGTCCTACTTATTGTTCCTTTCCTATGTTTCGTCACCATCCAATCTTCTATCCCTATCCATGACCTCATAAGAAAAATGCCAGCAGAGACATAATTGATTGCCTAGACAATACTTAAAACATACTGGGGGTTTCTACAAGCAGACAGTAAATTATAAGAAGTTTCTTTGTTCTAACTTTTCAGGAATATAAATCCAAGACTTTCAGAAGCTCTAGGAAATAAATTATTCCTTTTCATTTTTAAAACCTGTTCTAAATCCATCCACACATTAAATCATGTTAAGGGCCAGGATACGTTATAAAAAAAAAATTATAAGTTCATAATTTTAAAATATTTTCTAGATTATACAACTAACATATGATGTCACAAAAAATTAAAAAGTCCCCTTAAACAGTTAAAGTGAATTTTCTTTCTTGGCTCAGTACTGCGACTAAAGAGAGATTAGGGGGGAAACTAAAAAAAAGGGGCTAGAGGAAGAAATTAAACCATGTTTAAAAGAAAAAAATTACTAATTTTTACAACATCATGTCTACGTTTGGGGTTTTTTAACCAAGCAATTTAATAGCTGTAAAATATTTAGCAGAATATGAAATCATGTATAATCCCTAAGAAATTACATATTTGTCATATATACTTCTACCTCCATGGTTTAATCTGCCTTCAATAATGTTTCCTTAAGTTAGAGTCCCATTATAGCCTAACAACAGAGTGGTCTGAGTCATTGTTAACAGTACAGTGGAAATCACTATATTACACTGCCTTTAGGGAAGAAACAGTTCAATTTAACTGTGCAATAAAGATTACCTTTGCATCAAGGAATACCTTCCAAATAATTGAGAGAAGTAGCAAACTTCTGGAAGACAGAAAATTTTAAGATGCTACACCCGATCCAGCCAAACTTCAGAATGAAGTTATCTGTAAATGCTCCAGAATGTGACACCATTCAAAATAAAATAAAAAATTTAAAAAAAATTCTCAGCTTGCTGACTGACTACCTTTCCACCAAAACAGATATTATTCCATTGCATTCTCCCCAAAGTCCTTAAAAAAAAGATAGCAAATACTGTCCTGAATTTGGTGAAAAATTTGCCTAAGTACAGTGGAAGAAGAAAAAAATGCCAATGTCCCTGTATCCTGAAGACAATCTGACCTACTAGATGGGAAATAATGTGAGACCAATGACCAGTTCCCAAAATGTTGACACATTACTAGATGACATTAAAGAAAACGAGAAGAGCACACACGAGAACATTTTGAACTGCAAAAGCAGCAATTCATTAATCAGAGTTTGGGGATAATTGATGTCATTGCACAAGGCTGAAACATTGCACATGAATCTGACTAACCATGTTCAGGAAATACAGGAATAAGACTTCAGAAGAAGGACCGTGGCAACAGAGAGCTTATAAAAGGAGCCTAAAGAAAGCCAGTTTGTGTAGTCCAGTAAACAAAGGTGGAGAAGGGACTGTTGCCTATAAACAAGTCAGGGCAGTAAACATCAGCAAGGAGTGCTACATCAGATAAAAAGCAGTTCTGACCAGAATAAATGGATGAGAACTGACTGTGAATAAATTCAGACCAGAAATCAGAAGAGGTTATGCCACCATCAGGTTGTCCAGAGGAAAGCCCACCTACTTTAAGATGAAGATTTGTAAATTGATGACATTGAGTGGGCTTGTAACAGCGGAGGACTGAATCAGTGACCCAGAAGGACTTTTGGGTTTTAATTTGTATATTCCTAGTGGCTGACTACTTGGTCGTCCTTCTTTCAGCTCAAGAAGTGATCTTCCTCGCTTATCTCTGAGATTGCTGAAGCAACGAAAACCTCCCACTTCTTCTCCAAGGGCCAAGCAAATACTTTTAGAGAAGGAATTGTATTTACAACATGCAGCTCCTCATACCTTTCCACTTTCTCAGCAGGGCTGCAAAGAGGTCAGTTGGGTCATCATGTGCTATGAAATATTGTTCATTCTCATCACATGATAGGCAGTAGCAGAGGAGGGTCACAGAAGATCTGTGACAAATGCTATTGTGTTCTACCCTCTGCAGCACTAGAGTTGAGGAGTGATTAGGCACATTAGATGGTGAATTCCAGCTGCAAACTGCATCAGTTTAGACTTCTTAAGAAAGGAGAAGAGATGGTTAACATCAAGTGATTACTTCTAGTCTCTGTGGATCCACATTTCTGAATGAGAGCTTGCACTGCATCTTGTAAGCAGGTAGTAATGTTCTCTCTCTGCACTTTGGGTGGACCAAGGACCAGCAAATGCAAACAATAAAATACCAGCAAGCACTGCTAAGAAGCTGCAGCCAGCCAGCACTACTAACTTAGCATTGTACTGGGCTAATGTGATCCCACTGGGCCTGAACAGCTTCTGGTACATTTATCAGCACAACCAAGTTGTCTTTGGTTTCTGTTTCATCTCAGTATTGTCCTACAGTGTTAGCCCTGACAAGACAACCTAAAACAACCATATTCTCTCCTTGGCCTTCACTTTGGACAGTTTGGCAGCAATCTCTTGGTAAGGAGGGAGGTGAAATTGAAGACAGCAAGCTGTTTGCAAGAGCCCCCTGGGCTGTTAACACTCACATCCCCCAGCATAAAGCACTATAACCCTTCACAAGGTGAAGAGCAAAGTTTGCTGGTTTTTGCTGCACCTTCAGAATGCCATTGACAACAGCACTACAGTAGTAGCATATATTGAACATAGCCAGTAGTAATTATTAGTATTGCCTTCATTAAACTCTTTCCATTGCTATACCACATGACATACTCATCTGTTGCTGCCACAGAAGAGATATCAAGAAGAAGGAGCAATGGGTTTTCCTTCTGTAATCTGAAAGAACTCTCTTCCATGGATATAGCATACTCCTGAATGTCTTACCCTCATATACCATACCATAAACCTAATACAAGAAAGAGTCCACAAACTGGTAGAATAATATTAAAGTGGCATGCACTACATTACCATTAACAACCTCGTATCAGATTATTAAATGGAAGGAGCATATTAACTAATGCATTAATATCTTCCTAACAGATGGTTCAAAGATACTTTGTTTGGAGAACCAATGTAGCTTTTTCAAAAGATGGAGGTTAATAAATACTGTCTTATCATACAGGCTTTAAACAGGAATTTAAAGTCAAAATATTGTGTCACTCAAAGACTGGTGGTGAGGAGAAATAAAGCTTATTTCAAGAGGCACCTTACAGTGATTCACAGTAATTTTCCAGTAACTACATTAGATTTTACATTTTTCTATTGCGTGCTCGTACCTGGAACCATTTTTCCTCTTAAGAACTCACGCTGAGGCTGTGTACCTATCAAGTATAGAAAACATTCTGCAAATATTAAGACAAACCATAAATCTTGGAAGAAGCATATTTTGCGTGTAGTATTTCCTATGTAGCTGTAAAGTTACTTTCTCAATATCTAAAAAGAAAAAAAAAAGTTTGTATTAGAAGCCTATCTTTCATGTAACATACCTCAAACTAGGAACATAAGAACTATCATTTAGCCTTGGCAGAATATGTGCACATGTGTATTTATAAATGTACTTCTTCCACCTGCTTCTTTAATAGTTACAAAAAACATACAGACTCATTCTCTTAGAAATGCTTACCAACAACAAAACTTTGTTAGTTTTGTCCTAACTGTTGGGTATAACAGCGATACAACACTTAGCACTTGCACAGCATACTCCACCTCAAGATCTTCTAAATACGAAGTGGTTCTCCAAGCTTAGATGAGCTTAATGGATGCCCTTTGAAGTATCAGAGTTAGAATAGGCTATTCTATTTCTTCAACTGAAGCGACTCTCACGTGGCAAACAGAGGCTGGGAAGGCGAGGCAGGGAAGGCAGTGCTCTTACTGCATCCAGGAGGACATCTACTGGTTGCCTCGGTTGGCCACGGTTACTCCAAAAAGGGACCTGGTGTTTCCTGCATACCAAAGCTACCACAGCAGAAACCTACACCACTGAGATGCCTTCTGGCATCACAGGATCTTGGCACAGAGCTGAGATTGAAGCTTTAGACATGAGTTTATTTCCTCTTCATTGAAGACAAGATTGAAGCTTCTTTGAATCATGCTTTATATCCAAATTTACATTCTCAAATAGCTGGCTTGTGGCTGCCACCCCACCTCCAGCCTGGTGATTCTGCAGGTTCTGTGAACCTCTGTACCCAACAAGAGAATATCAGCCTACATTAACTTTCATCCACATCCTGAAATCCATCAAGTGCATTTCAGTGATCTATGAGAAGTTTCCTGAACTTCTCTGCACCCTCTAGGGTCCAGAAGAGCTCTGCAGTAGACCTATTCTTGGGTTTTGGTCTCAAGAGGAATTCAGCAACAAACAGCCAACAGATGAGCTCACTTTACCTTAACCCTACCATCCCCATAAGCATGAAAATTTCAAGGCAAAAAGCAATTCAATAGAGAAATAAGCAGTCACCCTCCATTCAACAGATTTTTTTTTTCCCCTCTAAGGATTCGTGACTGCATTCATATCACTCTGATCCCACTGGATTTCAGACTAAGCCAACAAAAACAGCATTCACAGACACTATTGCCTCATCACCTAGGTATGGCAAAATCTCTTTGGTGTCTGCTGTGTTCTTATCTATTCTTACCTACTACTAACTCATAGCACAAAGCAAATTCTGTGTTCCTCTCTCATCCTCTGAGAAATGCCAGCTACTTCTGGGCAGTGGGTATGCCCCAATGGGCAGAGCTACCCATGAACCCCATCACAGAACTGCCAGCAGGAAAATCTGGCTTCTAGTACCCCACAGGTTGCTCTCATTCTTTGAGCAAATCTCTCTGCTGTCAAAATACAAAGATACAAGAAAGAGTCTTTTATATTGTCCCTTCTGCTAGTCACAGCTCACTACAAAGTCCTGGGATTAACAGCAATAAAAAATACACAAATCTTTACATATTCCAGGTATCAACTACACAGCTATGTAGCCAGGAGTGTCCTAAGGAACGCTTTCCTACTGCCAATTCAGGTTATAGCCACATGCACTATGACAGAACTGCTGTCACCAACGCTTATTTACCTAAAAGTGTACTGACCACTGACCAGGCTTGAGCACCCCACCGTGGATGCGCTCTGGAGACCAGAAATTGCAGTTTACCAGCACAACACTGAGGTTTCCAAGCTGGTTAAAATCATAGCTGGGGTCAAGCTAGGTTTAACTACATGGTATACTAAGAAATAACACCTCAATAAACATCTTCCTTTTGCAGGTAGAAATAAACTTCAACCAGCAACTGCTGCTCTCCTCTCCCCACCACAAACACACTAGGAACGTAACCCACATGCACATCTGCTTCCAGGGAAGCAGGTAAAGCAAACGTTGTTTTACAGATGGAGATGACAGCGATTCTCTTACTGAGCAACAGCTCCCTAAGGCATAGGAAGGTACAGCTCAACAGGAAGGCCTGAGGTTGCCCTGCGGTGTCACTGAGCAGCCCGTGCGGCAGGGGTTGATCAGGTCACTCCAGAGACATAGCCCCCCTCCCTTAGGAGGGGGGCAGAACCACACCCCCACTCAACCCCCCCTTCTCAATAGAAAGCAAGAAGAACTCCTCCTACCTGAACTCGGGGATGACGTTTGGCCGCCCATAGAAAGCCGCCGAGAGAGTCACCAGCCAGCCGGGTTTGTAATTCCCATTCTCACACTCCAGGTATGGTGAGGACCACCTGATGTGGTTCTTATCAGCAGCGAAGCTCTCCCGCCTCTTCCAGCTGTTCTCCAAAGTTTTGGGGCCCGTGTTTAAGACCTTCCTGTGTAGATGTGGCCTCCACTTGCGCTTCAAGCTGTGGAACCACTCTGTTTCCACAGAGGCATTGGCCAGTCGGTGAGCTGAGGAGGATAAGTCCTGCAGGAGAACATGGCTCTCGTTCCTGCTGGCCTGGAGGAAAACCTGGGGAGTGGAGGAGAAAGGCTCCGTGCTAAAAGTGATAGCTGCCCTGGAGATGTTGGGGTCCTCCTCCAGCAGGCTCCTGATCAAGGCGCGGTACCACTCCAGGTCCTCCTGCAAGTTCTGCTCCCGCGACTTATTGCTCTGGAGGATCACGTTGAGTAAGTTGGTGGCGTGGGTGAGGGTGCCCAGGGCCCCATGCAGGGAGGGGTGCGAGGTGAAGCGCGACTTGCCAGCGAGGCTGGCCAGCTCGTACCGCCCGGAGCAGTTGGCTCGCCGCAACTCCCGGGAGTCGCCCGTGTAGAGGAACGAGGCCACGTCCTGGGGCACCTCCTCGGCGAGCCGCTGCGCCAAGATGGTGCTCTCCGTAGAGCGGCTCCGCGGGGCCGGCGGAGGCTCCCGGCTCTTGATGTGGTTGTAAATAGACTGCGTCCCTCCGAGCGCCCGCTCCCGGCCGCGCACTGCCTGCCCTTGGCCGGCGGCAGCCCCCGGTCCGCGCTGGGCGAGGAGCAGGAGGAGAAGAAGCCAGAGCAAAGCCATGTCCCCCGGTGCTGCCGGCGGCGCCGGCACGGCGAGGCGGCTGAGGATGGGCTTCGCGCAGGCGGCCGCGGCGCAGGGGCGCGAACGCGCAGGGGCGGCGGAACGCGGCCCCCGGCCCGCGAGTCACCTGTGGCGGCGCCGCCCGCGCCTCCCCCAGCACGGGGCGCGGCGCAGCCCCACCGCCGGCGCGGAGCGGCGCGCAGCCCCTCCGGCGACGGCAGCGCCGAGCCCGCCTGCGCCTCCTCCCGCCGCGGCCACCGCGCTCACTGAGCTGCTACTGCTGCTGCTGCCCGGCGCAGCGCGCAGGGGCGGCGGCGCCCGCGCCCGGCGCAGCGGCGGGTCCCCCCGCGGCGCCCCACCGCCGCCCGCGCCCCGCCGCTCCGCATCCTTCGGGCGCCGCGGCCGGAGAGGGGGGCCCGCGGCGCGGGACTGCCACTTGCTGCGGGAGTCGGCGGGCGGGGCTGCTGCGGGGCAGCCAGCGCTCGGCGCTCCGAGCGAGGACACCCGGCCGCGAGAGGATGCTCTGCAGGCGGCTCCACCACGGGCACCGCGCGGCGCCCCTCACCGCCGGCCCTTATAGGTGTACGCCGGGCAGCGGCCGCCCTATGTGGCCGCCTCGCCTGTCAGTCAGCCGGCAGCCACTCACGGGGCAGGAGGACGGCGCCGTGCGGCGCTGGGGGAGGCGGTGCTGCTGCCGGCGCGGAGAGAGGCGTCGAGGCACCTCTTCTCACCTGCCGCCGGCTCAGCGCGGGGCGGAGGCGGAGAGGCGCCCACCCCGCCGGCACCGCTCGGCTCTCCCGAGGGTCGGGGGTCGCGGGCGGGGAACCCGCGGGGGCTAAGCCGCGCCCGGGACTGCCCGCGGCGGGGGGCAGCGACACCTGGTGTCGGGGCGAGGGGCGGCGCCGCTCGCTCTGCGCCCACGCTCCGGGGGCGACCGGCGGGAGCGACCGCGGGGCGAGCGGAGGAGGGGGGTGCCGGTGCCCATGCCCAAAATACCTCCGCCTCCCACCGCCGCGGGGAGCGGGAGAAGCCCGGCGCTCCGGGGAAGGCGGCTACAGCGAGATCTGCAGCGTGGGCTGCCGCCTGTCAGGGCTGCGTGCCGCCGTGGGGAAGGCACTGTTGCCTCCAGCGGTGCAGGGGTGGGTGGCGGGGACACGGGTTGCTCCTCGGCTTCCGCCGGGCCGCGTGGGCCCACTTGGGCTGCCCCGGAGGGAGGAAGGAGGCGTTTGGCTGAGGGAACGATGTTTGGGTGGGAATGGGCAACTCTGCCTTCTGGGATATCGGGGCCCACATCCAGGATACCCACATCGACCGCGGGCTCCTCGCGTGGGCTGCCCCACCTGCCCACCCTGCTTCACCTGCCCCACATCCCACTGGAATGGGCACTGAGCCACTCTCCCTGCAACTACAGTGGCTGGCTGATTGTATTTATATAACCATGATCTTTTCTTTTTCCCCTTGGTGTTTTAACTTCAAGGTGCTAATTCCTACTGCTGTTTTCAAAACTAAGCCCTTAATCCCGTGGCTTTCAACACTGACCTGCAGAGCACCTGTGTGGAGCCAAAGCAGCAGAGGCTGATCACTCAGCTTTCCTCCCGCTCTGTGGAAACCCCCCTTGGAATAACACAAATGCATAGAAGAGGTAGTTGGGATTTTCCAGATAAGCCATGATCAGTAATAACGATCTAGTTTAGCAAAGCATTTACTCCTGTGTTTAACTTGGTGTGTTTTCTTTGGCAGAAGTATTCATCTGCTCAATATCTTGCTGTTGGATGAGGAGTTTGTGACAGGAGGCAGTTAGCAAAGGGTGAATTTTAGAGAAGGTGGTCCACAGCAAAATCTCCTAAGTACAATTAATTCCATTCTCATTTAATATAAAATTCCATTTTGGAACTCAAAAGTGCAGATGAAGAGAGTAGTAAAAGAGGACCTTTTTTTTTCCTCACACACACACGTGCATGCACATCCTATAAGGAGCAGATTCCAGTAATGCAGAATATATGATCTAATTTTAAACCACTGACAAGATGTATCTGTTCCTTAAAGCATAATCTCTAACATAGCTAAATGTAAATTACATATATCCCAGGACATGTAACATGATATTATACATTTTATCTTTGCCTGTGGACATCTTTAATAGTCATAATATCTTGTGTGGATAAGAGAGAAAGTTATAAATACTTTTTTGCTCTTGTTACATGCAATTGAAGAGGATATTCACTGCCTAAGAAAAATTTACTTCTACTGAACTTTCCCTCAAGTGAATAGTCGGTGAGATTATTTAGAAACTGAGTATACTGAGCAGCTTAGAAGTTGGTATTTACAGTTTAGCACAGCACGGGGAGTCTGTGCTTCCAAGTCTGCTCTGAGCAAATACCTAAAGATGCATCATTTACTGCGGATAAGAGAGAACCAGCGATTTTGAAAGCAGCAGCCCTCAGGACTGAGCTAAGATAACATGGGATCTGTTACATGGGGAGATATCGCTGGCAACATAAATAAACAAGCATTTCTTTAATGGTACACCTGTGCTGGTTCTCTTTATTGACAGACAAGGGCTGTTCTAAAGGAAAGGTACTTCCCTGTTGAGAATTCACTTCCCCTATTCTAGCCTGACTATTAGTACCTATCTACATGGCAATAGACCTGCTAAATGTCCACATTCACACATTCTCAGGATAATCAAATATCCCCTTAATGTACTTGCATAGTAAGTCCCTTCTACTTACTGATCTCCTCATAGTCCTTCCAAATGCCCTTCTCCAGTAGCACTCACTGTTCTCCCACCCCCTTGTCCTTCAGTAAAAACCCCAGAAGTGTAGTTCTTAATCCAAAGGTTTGCCAGGAGCAAAGGCCCAAACGGTTTAGGGCACAGCTCCAGCTGCTGGAGGTCTCTCCCTTAATCTCAAGCGTTAGAAGACTCTCTTTCCTGTCTTATCGGTCTGCTCTGTGTTTGTGCTCCCTGCACCACTTCTTCCAAGTCAGAGGGAGAGAATGACAGGTTAGCTGGAGGACTTTCTCAATAAGGATGCCAGGATCGTTGTTGAGTCTTGTACCGCTGCATCACAGTGGGTTCAAAGAGGCTTTCTTTATCCTGTAGGGCTTCCTCCTGCAGTCAGTTCAGACCTGATCCCAAACATAGCTGCTACAAACAGCCAAGTCCAGAGTGAGACACAAACAGATTTTAAGCCATTGCAAATGTGCAGCTTCTTATAGCTTTGTAAGAACTGTGCTGTGGGACCCAAAGCCTGCTATTAATTGCCCAAATCCAGGGAATTGGCAATATGGAAAGATAATATCCTCCTAGATTAAGGAAATTACCAGATATTTTATTTATATGAGTTTACTAAGGGTTGGAAGAGGTGTAGAAACCTTTGATCTTTGTATTTTTGTTTAGTATTAAAATGCGCTGGTGGTTCTGGATTGTAATTCATAATCAGCTGAGCATGAAAGAAATCTGTTCAGCTGTGACCACGACAATGTGAAAACTGAATTGTGAAAATGGATGAGAGTCCCTGAGACACAAGGTGACTGTGACTGAATGATGTTTCCTATGCTTCTCCCTCAGTTGTGCCAGAGGTGCTGCATCAAGCCACCCACTGGCGAGGAATCAGGAGGCATCTGACCACTGTCCTGAATATATCTGAGTTGTTACAACTATTGCAAGTGCTGCATGCAATGTGCTTGTCCATGAAGTGTCTCGATTCACTGTATTACCTATCAGGATAGAAGTCAGCTCTACCTGAGTCTAATTACAGTGTAGAAAAAATAGTAGTGCAAAGTGTTAGCTGTTTTTAACAGACTGGAGTGAGTGTAACCTACTTTCTACAAGTATGGCCTATACAAAAAGATCTTGAAATTTGAAATGCTAGAAGCGTCAGAATTATTAAAATCAGCATTATTAAAAACAGCTGGAATGAAGGAAAGGCTGTTGTAGCTGTGAAATGTATTAAAAGACTCAGTTATTTATTAGTATTTGTTCTGGACTTTTTAGGTGAAATATAGAGTTTCCACAGGAGAAAGTGCTAAAACTTTTTAAATTATGTGTTGTATTTCTCTCACAAAACAGAAACAAAACATTTATCAAAATCATTGCTTATGCTATTTAAAAACACATGAAAAATAAAGTATTCTCAAAATAAAAATACTTTTAGCTTGATTACTTAAACAAATAATGTTCTTGCAGTGATATTTTTGTCTGTCTGATGAGGCCTTTCTGTCTGCCAGTAATTTCTGATTCCATTAGTTCATTTCAGGTAAGTTTGACAACAGTCTACAAGCGTCTACAAGTGTTGTGAAACTCACAGATGGATCAAAGAAA
Organism: Lepidothrix coronata; assembly: GCF_001604755.1. Taxonomy (NCBI): domain Eukaryota; kingdom Metazoa; phylum Chordata; class Aves; order Passeriformes; family Pipridae; genus Lepidothrix; species Lepidothrix coronata. The sequence continues at coordinate 4,357,501 of NW_016690239.1, read as the reverse complement.
GCAACTCATGTTCATTTGTGTGCTGAGGGAAAAGCTTCAGAGTGAATTCAACAATTAAATGGTCTCTCTGGTCTTTCATTTGGCTCTCATATTGGCCAGTAAGCATAAATATACCCCAAAACAGCTGGAGCATACAGGGCAGCCTCCCTATCCAACAGCCAGGGAACAGCCAAGGGGGCTGGTGGAGTGAAACTCAAAAGGACAAGGGGAGTGGAAAGTACTGTTGATAGTGAACACAGTGCCATGAGGCTTTAATAAACTATGCAAAGAGTGCACAGGGGCTGGGAGAAATCCTATGTTTACTGCAGCAGAATGCGAGAGAAATAGTGAACACAGATCCACTGGAAAGCAGTTAGTTCTCTTGTTTCCTCTCACAAATGAATTAAAACCACCACCTAAATATTTCAAGGGGGGGAAAAAAGAAATATTAAATAGTCAAAATGCAGAGTACTAAAGGTTGTAGTTGGAAGTGGATGGAAGAAGCAGAAAAGGTTTACCTGTCAGTTAATGTTCACTTGTAGTGAGAAATTCCAACCCACTGGATATTTTCTTAAAAACATTGGGACTGACTGAATCTGACAGAAGTTATCCAGTAGAGCACTCCTGCACTGCAGCAGGCTCATGTACAGCATGACTATCTCTGGCAGGAGTTTGCCTGCCTTCTCTCAGAGAACTTCCAGCCAGGTACACTCCACAGCCACCCTAACTACCTTCTTCCTGGTTTCATCACCTTAGCACCAAGTGTGGGGTGAGGGAGTCCTGTAATATACTTAAAGTCTTCTTTGCTTTCTTTTTTTTCTTTGCCACCTTCCCAAAGCACAATCACTATAAACTACTGTCTGCAAAAGGCCACTTTGGCTTGCTCCTTTTTTTCTTTATCCGGGCTAAATTAACCAAATTTCTTAACGAGCTATGATTTGCTTTCTAAAACTGTTGTTGGCCCTGCTGTTGTCTTCTTGACTATCCATTCTGTTAGAGCCTGTTTCTCTAGGTGTCACCGACGACGAGACCTCCCACTATGCATCTTCTGCAGGCTGTTTAAAACTCTCTGTTAATACATCCCACATTGAGGTCTGCCTACTTTTTCACCTTCCCCACAGTATTGACCACTACTCAAGCCTGTAATGCTGAGTAATCCTCATAACCTTTCAAAACATATTGCTTCCCAGTTATTCATTATCTATTTTTATTTGAGGATTTGAGCTCTGCTACCTCTGTGTAGTACTGTGCACTTACCTTTGCTGAATTTTACCTTACTGATTTTAGACCATCTCTGATTTTTCAAGATTATCTTTGATTCCTATTCCGTTTTCAAAATGCTTTTAACTATCTCCTTGTTTCTTATAGTCATTTGCTAATGTTATGACCTTTTATTTCCTTATCCAACCCATTCATTAACCTATTTAATAGAAGTCATCTGAGATCAGAACTTTTCAGAAATCTACTTGAAATGTCCTCCTGGCTTGAGAGTACACAACTGATACTTACTTTTTGAGAATTACTTTTTGAGAATTACTTCAGAGGCAATCCCACTCATGACCCACCCATACAATATTTCCTTAGCTTACTGATGAGAACCTCAAGGTAAGTATATAGTGAATGCTGCTGATAGAGACATACAGCATATCTACTGCTTCATCAGTGTCCATGAGGTCAGTTATGTGCCAAAGAAGAAAATTCAGTTTGTTTCACATGGAGTTTTATTGACAATCCTACACTGGCTAATTTTAATAAATTTATTATTTCTAGGTGATTACTAAAAAGAGTTTAATAATTCTTTTGTAAATATTCTAGTGATATCTTTTTCATTAGTTTCTTTATAATCTCTTTTATCTCTTTTTCTGAAAATACACAGCATGATTTTTTTCCAACTTTAGAATCTTCCTCCCAAACACTTGGAATAGCAAGTGGTAGTATCTGTTTGAAAAATCTCATATTATCTCCAACAGAAAATGTTATTTTAAATTAGGAGAAAATGGTCTGTCAGAAAACATATTGATGACTTTGACTCCTGATTGTTTATGGAGAACTTGTATCTGATATGCAGCTGTATCTAATACGCAGATGCAGACTCTACATTTTAAATAAACACTGTTCAAAAGCTTTGTTAGCTTATTCACAGTTAGGAAAAGATAAGGGGATGCCAAAGTTCAGGTTCAAATATAGTCCATATACAATAAAAATGCAGTCAATTCTGCTTGTACTCTAAGGACATGATTTGAATGTTTGGAAACATTGCACACGTATACTGAGAGCTGGTGGTGCCTTCAGCCTCTGTGGCAAGGACACACAGTGTAATACACTTGCATTAAGGAGAGCAAAACTGCAGATCAGGACACATACCAAAAGTAGTCAGATCTCTGAGCTGGTTTCCACGTATTTCTTTATTTGAAAGTAAAACAAAGGTAAACCAGAAACGTCTGTGGCAATAAAGACAGAGTGCAGCAAATGGAATAAATGACTAGCATAGTACCTGAGCTGTCTTTATAAAGTAAATCCCACTTCCCCTTAATTTCCAATATAAATGACATGCTAAATAAGGACATCAAGTGGGCAACACCCTTAATAATGGTAGAAGACTCAGTGCTGTACCCAGAAGGAGATATTAGTGTTCCAGGCCCTATGTTATGAAGCCTAAAAGCTAACATGAATCTCCAGTCCCTGCAGCAGAATGAGCAGCTGAGCGCAGACCCTCAGCCATCCCTGGGTGAGAAGTGATACACATGAAGGAGTGCTCACTCCCCTGTTAATCTGTTTTAGCTGCAGTATTCATTCAAAGAGTAAAAATATCTCTTGTCCTTAGTCACCTAAGTCATACATTTGGGTAGAGATTAATGGATGTTGCTAAAGCACAGGCAGAGGTGGTAGGAGTGCTCACCTTCGGATTAATAGTCAGAGCCTAGAACATTTCTATGGAGGCCCTTCTCAACAAGAGCTTCAAACCCACAACTTTGAGAAGACAGCCCAACAGCAGTCCATCAGCTTGTCAGGGTCAGAATGGAGCAGGAAAGAAATGAACTAAAGATAAATGCACCAAGACAAGATAGAGGAGGAGTCACCTGAAAAGTAAAGTTTAAAAATCATTATAAGCATCAGGAAAAATGAATCTCAACCAGGACGTTATATTAAGTAGCTAAGTTTCCTATGAGCACCTTGGTTTCAGTAAAGAATTAGTTGATTACAATGAGCATCCTAATTAATATGGTGCTTTTTAACAACTGAATATACATCCTTCAGAAATATCAGCAAAGAATAATCTGCTAGAGAAGAGCACAGGCAAGATGAGTTTATCTTATGGGTTCTCTTATGACAAGAATAACATTCATAGTATTTCCAACAATATCCTAAGAAAAATAATTTTGTTATCAAGCAATAAATCATGAATGCACACTATTCTGTTGTAGCCTTACCCTCCTATCCTCATCCAGTCTGTACAGCAGTAAAATGCTATCTGTTGTTTTTCTCCTTGCTGCTTTAGGGATTTGTAATTACAATGCTTTAGGGCATTGTAAGCATTTTTTTTAACTTTTGAAGGTGTAACCCACAATATGATGGCATGGTAACTACTTTGAATTTAACTATATGTCTAGATGCAATATTCTCCCTCCCAATTATTCTACCAATGACTTTTTTTACAAATACAGTTCAAGACTAAAATCATCTTTCATTTACTCTCAGTTACATAAAATAGAGCAAATTGTCATCTGATGTAGATTAGCATATCTTTACTGAAGCCAATGAAATGCTATGAATTTATATAGATAAGTATTTGCCCACTCGCCTCACATACAGAAGGCAGAATCCAGAATTCCCATTAAAATGTTACAAAAACCTACATCCTCTTACATTTTGTTCTAAGAATTTGCAGATGTCAGCTAATGAAAATAAACTTCAAAGGGAGGAATAATTTGAATTAATTGAGAGTTAAATCATAATCTCAAAATAAGTTCTGTTTGGAAATGGTTGCTTTATGCTGTGTTGTTAAGTGGGTCTTTTAACAGCTTTGCTATTTGATGCAGAGTTGTCCACTTGAAACAAGAAGCAAATAACAGAAGCTACTGATCGTGGACCTTGAGGTTTGAGGCAGCCCTTGTCTTCATGCTGATAAAATATTCAAAATAAACTCTCTGTTAAAATGCTACTTTTTATTTTTCTTCTTGGAAAAAACAAGATTTACCCAAGAAAAACAGACTACCTTCTCTCTATTACTGGCCTTCTGCAACATTCCACATTCAACAGCAAAGCCAGAGGTGAGACATGACAGATGCTTAGACTCCCATTAACAGTGAATGAGAGGGTGATGCCAAAAATATTAGAGAGGGAAAGAGAAAGTGGAGCCAAGAAAATTTCATTTTTACTGACTCCTTTTTAATAACTTGTAAAAAGAGAGGCTCTGCTTGACTATAGGTCAGCCAGACTGCGCTCTGGAGGAGAAAGGTAAAGTGCCAGAGGTAGTACAGTGAGAAAAAGCAAATAATGATACAGCCTCTTGTCATATCTACAAGGCTCCAAAACACCCATGATTTTGATTTACAAAAGCAGTTTTAATCGACAAGAGGGTACATGGCTGGATAACCTTTGGGGAAAATCTTCAGCAGTCGTACAGACCCTATAAAACAGGGACAGCAGACAAGATTACACAGCCATTTGCCCCAGCAGTGTTGGGGTGGGAACTCTGTAAGGTTGATCCAGACTTGGGAGTCCTCTGGCATTGAAGAAAGAGGCATGACATGAAGAAATAAGGCAGACAATGGGTAGGAGCAGACTGACAAATACACTTTCATGTCTCCACTGAGGTTGTCATCACTGATGCCCTTTATTTGCCACTGTGGCATTTGTATTTCCTGAAGTGGATCACTGGTCACAAGGACCTGTGGTGAATAATGATGTACAGAGCTACATCAGGCATACAAATGGTGAAGGGGTCTCATGGGGTGTCCTAGTTAAAACAGCTGGGACCGATTCATCACTGGATGGGTGTAGCCCAAAACTGTGTATTCTATGGCCCTCCATGCCATTTCCCAGAAACTGTTGTCGGGGGGGGGGGCCTGCAAGGTGGGGGGATGTTCCTGTCCTCATACCCTTTTATGGAATTCCCTGCTCTGAGCATCCTCATACCCTTTTATGGAATTCCCTGCTCTGAGGAGAGGACTGAGCATCCTTTTATGGAATTCCCCGCTCTGAGGGAGGGATTGAGCATTCCTGCCTGAACTGGAGAATATATAAACCTGGAGTTTCAGAACCTTACCACCACTCGTGGGATCCAGAGGAAGATTGCAGCTCACCACTCTCAACCTGCCTGCAGCTCACGGCTCTCAACCAGACTGAGACCACCACCCTCAACTGGACTGCAGTCACCACTTTTGACCAGACTGCAACAGCTCTCCCACCAGCAGGTTTTTCCCCTCTCCCTTTACTTTAGACTCAAGGGGGGGCCCAAGGAACACCACTTTGTTCATGCCCCAGGGTGCTGGGTTATACATTTGGGTTTTGTGGGTTAAGACCAATTGTTTGTTTGTATAATTGTACTTATTGTATTATTTTAATAAATTGTTATTCTGACTTATAATCTTTCCTTTGAGTTGAGTTCGTTTCCCCTGCTGGTTTAACTTTTAAACCAGCACATGGGGCTAAGAGCTTTTGCTCTTTGAACTCAGCAAAAAATCCCTATAGATGAAGAAATATCTTCAGCCAATCCAGCATTCCCCTAGAATTATCTTCAAAATGAATGTCAGCTCAAGAACAGAAGGGAATTTCTGTACCTTTCTGTAAAATTGGAGACACTTGAATCTATGGTTCAACTGAGCAAGGATGACACTCGGGAGAAAGTGCTTGTTCCCCACCAGTTCTACAAATTGTTGGCTTCAGTGAAGATCGGAAGCTAATGCTGATGAGATAGAGGGAGAATTCAGCCATTATTGTCAAGAGGAAAGCTATTTCAGAGGAACATTTCAATTTACCTTCTCTAGAATGAGTTATGATTTCCCATGAGGGAAAAAAAAAAGAAAAAAACAAAAACAAAAACAAAAACAAAAACCATCAAACTTGGCAGCAATAGAAAGGAAGGATAACTGGCTTTCTACACCTAACCTCATTCTGCAGTTCCTCTCCCTAAGACATATTATAGTCAATGGTTCAGTTTTTGCATTGTTTTTCTCAATTCCTTTTCTAAGGCAATTCAAATAGTAAAATAAAAACAAAGCTTACATCTTAAGTTATAGCTTCACAGACATATTTGGTCATATTCAGTTTTCAGATAACAGACTGTTGATGTTTGTTTAACACAAATCATAATTTGTGAAGGGTGCCTATTTTGCACAACTTCTATCCAGCAGTGTGGTGTGGGTGTACTTGAGGTGTCTCCAGTGTTATCCAGCTGTTGTTTCAATCTATGTAACATGCATCAAGGGAGGACAGAGTGGAAGACTTGGGACTTACAGTGTCAAGAGCTATGTTATCCAAGGCTTTCACTCTCTTGCATTAAATGATTGCAATGGACAGCATCAGTCCAGTGAAGGACTTGATGGTGTCTCTCTTTTGCCAATGTAGGCTAAATGTAGGCACCATCTCTCCTGAGAATCAATATGCTTCTTGATCCCCACCGTGCTCCAGAAAGAGAATTATGAGCTAGGTCACTTGTTAAACCAGTGTCTCTCCCGACTCAGCTGCACCAAAAGACTAAAGACAAGGAAACCACATCAAGTGTTTCCTTTTCCAACAGTGTAAGTAGTGGGCCACTGTGTCTGTAGCAAAATACAATTAACAGGACTTGCAAGAGGACTTGCAATCCTGTCTCCTATACTGCTCTACCTGGTGTAAAAGGCAATCTGCCAGCTTTCATAGACATAACAGCATAAGTTTCCTTCTCCTTTACTGAGATACAGTAAATTCACTGATTCTGGGTAACCTACATAATGACATGCAGTTTTTCATATAAAATAGACTTTCAGTAGCTGTAAGAGAAACCAGCCAGCCCCAGGTAATTCATTCAAACACAAGTGACAGCTTTCAGAGAGGTAAAAATACAATGACTGGTGGTAGTAAGATAATCCAAGGACATCTTTTTGCAAGTGCACTGTTGTTAGTGTTACTTCCCTATTCAAAATCTACTTTTTCTTTTCAGTTGGTCTATGTAAACTCCACCTTCATTTTCAAATAAATGCAAAGGCTAAGATCTATCTAAACTGTAATCAATAGTAAACCACTCACAGATTTTGCCAGAGTCAGTATTTTAGTCTACACTGGCCACAGAGAGACATCAAGTTTTGCACTGGAATGATGTTGTCCCTTGCAAACATTTAATGACAGAGAGTGGACGATATAGATAATGTAGCTTTTGACACTGTAAATCCTAAGTCCCTCACTCTGTCCTCCCTTAGTGCGTGTTACATGGATTGAAACAGCAGCTGGATAATAGACAGCTCAAGTACAAAATGGAAGTTTAATACATTGAGAGGAGGGAGAATCCATCCCATGCTTCTGGACAGGATCTGTGGAAGGTGAGCTCCCCTCACATATAATTCTGCTCTGTCTGAGGACAATTCAGGTCAATTTGGGTTTTTCACTTACTTGCAAGAGAACATCTTCTGGTTTTATCCTGCTGTGATTAGAAGATACATAACCTTCAGCTTTGCTCTCAGAATCAATCATTTACAGCTAATAATTTCAGCAAGTGTAAGCAGCCTATGTGCCAGTGATTCTTTTGAATCACAATGTTTTAGTTAAAAATCATTTTGTAAAGCGAGACTTGGAGTCTCTAGACTTGGGCAATTCACAGCATTTTACTTTTTTTCCTCACGGATCTCAAAGAATTATGTTAAAAGATATGTAAATCATCCGTTCTTTTTCACAAACAGGAAAGGCATCTTCTGTTTGATAAGCCAGAATTTATCAGCCATCTTATCTCAGATCTGCTATTTATACTGCCCTTCTGCAAATGTGTTATCACTGCCCTGCACAGTGTTCTAAGGCATTTTCCACAAAACCTACAGATTTCCACATCTGAAATGAGCACAACTCAGATCAAATTTATACAGAGGCTGGAACTGAGTCTTCACTTTGGATGGCTGTGTGTGGGAGTGTGTGCATGTATGTGTATTTGTGTGGGCGTATCAGCATTCATTGCTTAAATTTTGTTCCTGCTGTAAAAATGACTTGTATAGAGGTTTATTTTAATACCAAATTGCAAGGTTAGTTCATTTTACAAGATGGAAGTTTAACACATTGAGAGAAAGAGGGAGAATAGATTTTTCCTAAGATCTGTGATGTCTGTGATGCTTGCAACAAACAGAGCAGAACAAAATTCTGGTGACCATTTTGATGAAAAAGTGAATGTGCTCAGTGAGCCAACAAGAAACAGTCAGGGAAATCAAATATGAGACTAGATAATTTTTCCCTCTTCCAGTCGTTCCATTTGACTCTCTGTAATTTTATTTAAAACAGAAATATTGTACTTTAGGGGGTTTAATGCTTTTTTTTTAAAAAATTAAACATGCTCAATTAGTTTGTGTAGAAACATTTCCCTATAAAAGTCAGCTGTGATATTTGGGGATTTCATTCTTTCCCTAAAGCTAAAGTCAGCTGTAATAGCTTTCCTCCTGACTTAAAAAAAAGCATTCTATAACTTTGGCTCTTAAGTCTCCACAAGGTCCGTATAGAAACAATCACAACAAATAAAGACTGAAGAATGAAGACAAACTGGCTTTAGGGCTCCATTAAAGCCATTAAAGATGAGAAAAGAATTGCTCCTTCAGAGCCTGCGCAGTACTGCAGCTTATGCTACACAAAAATGGAAAACTCAGCAGCCAGCAGCTGGCCCAGGTCCCACCATCTCTGCGATTCCAGGCAGTAGGACTCTCCTTTCCCTACCTCTGCCCAAATGAAGAACTTTTTCTTGTCATTTTGATATACCTCTTGGGTAAAATTCACACCATCTGCTTAAAGTCCATCATAACCCCTCTCTGCAGCTCTCAGTGTCCCAGTGTCAGGGTTACCCTTCCACCTCCTATGGGACCCGTCTTTTAGGATTGTATATCCTAGCAGCCCCACGCTGGACACAAGCACAAAATCGAGTACTCGTGGCAGGGGTTCACCAAAGTCTGCCCAAAACCCAGGGAGGTAACACTATACAATGTGATACAGTTGCAGGCTTAGTGTCTGGAAATAGTGCTGCAGATGTGTCTCCTATTGCCTTTTTCTTTGCTGTGAATGACAATGCTTTTATACTAGTGAAATGCCACATACCAAACACACTGGGTAGATCCATTAAACTATCAAATGCTGCAAAAATGGTCCAAAAGTGGGGGAAAATTCCCTTTCCTTCTCTTACCTTTATGTTCTGTTTAATAGTTCTGATCTTCCAATACTAGTTAAGTTCTCTGCTTTTATCTCTTCCATTGCACTCTTGTATATTCAACTATGTGTACACACACATACATCCACATGCTTTGAACCATATGACATTGTCCTAACCATGTTCCTTTTCCACTCCGACCCCTTTATCCCATCTACATTTTTAACCCTGAGAGACTCTTGCTTGGCTGAGCCAGCGTTTTCAATGACGAGAAGAGGAAGATGCACCTGGCTCACACAGCTGGGAAGGAGCAGGGGGATGAGGAGGGTGAAAGAACTCTTTCAGAATTCCAGTTACATCCAGGACTATGGCCTGTCAGCTTCAACAAAGAGAGCAATGCTGAGAGGTAAGGGTTGAGTCAGCTCAGCTCCAGGGCACACACTCTGTTTTGAAGCTTGCAGAACTCTTATTTTTTCTGCACTCTCTGAGCTCCACAAAGGTGTGTATCCGCCAGCCACCTCTGCTGTGCTTTCCACTACTGTTCACTACGCTGCAGACGTTCACCTCTCACTTTGCTCTAGGCCATCAGACTTGATAAATTCCTATTGCAAACAGAAGATAAGCTTCATATTTATCAAAGTGGAATGATACCAAGTCTATTTTCATTTTTGCTACTGCAGGAATATGCATTATGCATACATTTTACATTTATGCCAGTTGGACTCAATTCTACATCTTCCTGTCAGCTGAAATGATTACCTTTGTTTCTGGCAGCGGCATGATGATGCTGTATTTACCTGAACAGGATTTTAACTCATGATCCCACTCAGCTGCTTAATATTTTCTGTTTTGAGCCACCTTATTTTTGATGACGACACGAAAATTTGTGTAGTCCCGTCAGTAGCGGTGGTAAAGAACCCTCCATAGATCCTTAATCTTCCCCATCTCTTGAATTTTTGGCCCCCGTGTAGGTCATCTGTGACAGAAGGAGCGAGGGCACAGTCCTGAGCAGCAGGCAGTGTGGACCCTTGGAGGCTGCTGGCCTTGCCCAGCACCACTTGCATGGCAGTGTTCAGGCATTAATGCCAACCTGGGAACATTTCCAACAGGCTTTCTGACACAGGCACCCTGTTCAGTGGTCTGAAAGCATTTAGTCCTATAGGTGCAATCTGCACCCTCAGCCCCTGAGGGATCACAGTATGAGACATAGCCTACAACTCTCATCTGACTTTGCTCTTTTCTTTCCTATTTTCACTCCATAGATTCAGCCATTTCAAACTCAGATGTACCTCTCTAAACCAGCTTGCTTTCTCTGTGCCTCTCTCTCTAGCTCTCTGCCTCTCTCTCCTCCCCCCTGCTCTGCATTCTCACTTGCAGCCAGCCCTTGGCTGTTGCCTCTTTGATCCCTTTCCTGCATTCAGTTTTGCCTGTAGACCACCTCTTACCATCTTCCATTTCTTGTCATCTGAACACTCTCCCCTTCAAAGTGTCTGTAAATCCCTGGTGCTCTTCCATCTTTGCTATCTCCCTTCTCCTTTTTTGCTGCTGATTCTAGTGGCAACACCCTGGTAATGGTACTTTTTATTGGGAAGCGGTTATCTATGATAGTAAAGGTTTTAAATCTCCTAGTTCTTCCATTGCTCTCTCATTCCCTTTTCTCTGGTTATCTTCTCCCTTGACTTTCTTTCCATGCTATTTCATTTTCATTTCCCACATTTTTAGAATTCACCAGCACCCTGCTATTCCCTCTGCAGCTTTGCAAGCTTTTGGGGTTTTTATTCTTTTTTTTTCCCATTTTCTTTTTTAGAGGTGATGACCACTCTCAATTTTTGCAGGAACTATTAATCTCTATGCAACACCTGTCATCTTTTGTGACCCAGCTTTTCATTTTATATCTGATTTGCATTTGCATAGTCTTGTCTTCAGCTGTGTTTCCTGGTCCCTTTCATGGCTTTCCCCACATCATTTTTAATCTTCTCTGTACTGTGTCTCCCTTGCCTTTTATCCCAGAGGCAGAAGAGCCCTGTTAGCTAGTTCTGTTTCATAGGAAGTTTTCTTTCAACATTAGAGAATACCAGACTGCAAAGACCATTAAAATCAGCACACAGCTCTCTAGATCCTGGTGAGTTAGAGCACTGGAAAAAGATTTATGCCCTAAGAATTCTTATTCATCCTTGGGTTTAGTGCCGATCAATTTTGTCTAGCCCAGAGGTTTTGGCACTCAGGTTATCTCTTTTTCTGTCCGTTTTGAAAATTGACAATTCCCTAAAACCTTGCCCTGCTGTTTTCGGTCACTCACTTTTGCCAATAAAATGCACCTGAAAGCATGCTTATTGTTCTAGGATTAAAAAATTTCTCAAAATTCCTTACTGCTGGTGTTTCCACAGCCTTCCCAAGCAACCTGACACCTGCCCCAGTAACTCTGTTCCCTGTCCTCTCTTATCCCTGTTGCAATGTCAGGCTATTTTTCTTCTGCCAACACAGTGGATGTGGTGAAATATTCACTCCTTCCTCTTTGCAGGTACCATTTATATTTTGCACATATCTACCTTCAGTTGTCCCTTCTCTGGATTGAGGTACCACAGGGATTTCAATCTTTTTTTCTTGGATCATGTTTTCTAGAGCTCTGACCATTCTTGTGCTCTCTCCCCAAGTCCCTCAGGATGTCTCTCCCTGCCAGATTACACATACCAGCACACTAACCCTGTTTTACTAAAGAGAAGCATTTGCCTCTCCGTTGGTCTGCTCATTCCCCAGTAGATGTTATACTTACATTCTTCTGTATTGGAGAGGAAGTGTCAGGGCTCCAGTCTGTGGTTTATATATGATCTAAACATAAGTATGAATGCTTGTTAATACATATAGAAGCATTTGAAAAAATTCTGATATCATGTAACATGTACTTACTTCACTCTCTCTCACCCTTGCAGCACAGGGTATGCTGCTTTTAGTCCTTTTAGCAGTGTCTTTGGGCTGAGGGTACCCTTGGTTTCACCGTCAATGCCTCTAGTCAGCAAGATTTTTCTTCTAAGAAGCTCATCTCATTTTCACTAGCAGTTTTCTTGATCCCTAAAATAGCAGGGGTTAACTACAGGGGTTTTGTTATCCATCAGTATTTGATTTCCAGAATTTCCTGAAGACATATAAAGGGCCAAACATACAAAGTTCAGTGCTATATTTCTATTTGAAATAACAGAAGGATATAAATCCACCCACAACCAGTGACCTTTCAGGATTTGCAGCATTAGATCACATTGAAAAAACTCTGTCAGATGAAAAATAAAAGTGTAGGGAAAAGTAATATCTGGGATCCCTGGTGTAATGCTTGCAAGAAAAGATTTTATAGCAGTTATTTTGCCCCTTGTTTTATTCACACCTTTTGCATCTATTCTCAGGGCAAAGTGCTCAAACTTCTCCATAAAAATTCTACACTTTGCCAGAGTTTTTTCTCTAATGAGATGCTGGCTGCCTACAGTAGTTTTTTCTGAGACTCCTGTACGACTTTTTCTTGTGATAAAGGTTGCAACTAATGGTAAACCTGTAAATTCCCTACAATAACTTCATGGCTCCTACCAATACCATAGAAAATGGGGATGCCCTAAAGGGGCATACTGTTGCATTTTACTGCAACAGTAAAATGAATGGTGAGAATTTGCTCTGAGTGATAGACAAGACCTATCAGAGGTGGGGGTCTGTCCACAGATATGCACAGGCACACATGGTGTGGTAAAGTCACAATGTAAACTTTTGCACTTATGTTTGTTACAAATCTCACCAGAGAGTCTCTTCTACTTCTTAAAATTAGTTTAGACATTAATCTGGGAAAACTAGAAATACTGAGACACCACTTGTTTGATAGGTAAATCCAAGAGAATAAACAACATCACTTCTTGCACTCAAGATTCCTTTGTCTCTGGCTGTGGTTTAGGTTTTGCTCCTAAGTTGTAAAAAGTTAAATAAGTCTTTCTAAATCTTGTCTGTTCCCTTTCTTTCAGTGCTTCAAATAGCCTTACATAGGCTGTGAATGTGTCTACCTGAACTTTAGCAAAGCCTTTGACACAGTTTCCATCATTCTCCATGGAGAAACTGGCTGCTCATGGCTCGGCTGGATGCTCTGTTCGATGGGTAGAAAACTGTCCAGATAGCCGGGCCCAGAGTGTTTGTGAATGGAGTTACAGCCAGCCGGTGGTCACCAGTGGTGTTCCCTGGGGCTCAGTGTTGGGGCCAGTTCTATTTAATATCTTTATCAATCATTTGGATGAGGGGATCAAGGGCACCCTCAGTCAGTTTACAGACACACCAAGTTAGGTGGGAGGGTTGATCTTCTGGAAGGCAGGAGGGCTCTGCGGAGGGATCCAGACAGGCTGCATCAATGGCCCAAGGCCAATGATACAAGGTTCAAAAAGCCAAAGTGCTGGATCCTGCACTAAGTGCACAACAACCCCCTGCAGCACTCCAGGCTTGGGGAAGAGTGGCTGGAAGGCTGCCTAGTTGAAAAAGATCTGGAGTTGCTGGTTGACAGCCCCTGAACATGAGCCAGCAGAGTGCCCAGGTGGCCAAGAAGGCCAATAGCCTGTATCAGAAATAGTGTGGCCAGCAGAACCAGGGCAGTGATTGTTCCCGTGTGTAATTTGGGTTTTTCAGGCTCCTCATTACAAGAAAGACATTGAGGTGCTGGATTGTGTCCAGAGAAGGGCAACAAAGCTGGTGAAAGGTCTGAAGCACAAGTCTGATGAGAAGAAGCTGAGGGAGCTGGGGTTGTTTAGCCTGGAGCAAAGGGGGCTCAGGGTGACCTTATCACTCTCTACAACTTCCTGAAAGGAGATTGTAGCCAGGTGAGGGTTGGTCTCTTCTACCAAGTAACAAGCAATAGGAGAAGAAGAAACAGCCTTAAGTTGTTCCAAAGGAGGTTTATGTATTGGATACGAGGAAAACATTTCTTCACCAAAAGGTTGTCAAACACTGGAACAGGCTGCCAAGGGAAGTGGTTAAGTAACCATCCCTGAAGGTATTTAAAATCATATAGATGTGGCACTTAGGGACATGGTTTAGTGGTGAGTTTGGCAGTGCTGGGTTAATGATTGGACTTGGTGATCTTAGACGTCTTTTCCAACCAAAATGATTCTATGATTCTGTATTTAATGAATCCATTAATGCTAAGATCATCATCCAGAATTTGTTGTACTCTTTCAACAGCTGGGAACGCTTTGTCCTGGTAGGTGGATTGCAGTAAACAGGCCTGACAACATCCATTCTCAAATGTGTATCATCCTGCCAACAGCCAGCCAAAGCTGACACATTGACCTGCAGTTCCCCAAGCAATTTTATTTCATCTCTTGGTTTCTGCCAATGCACTGTGCCTGAGTGATGGGCACTAGGCAATGCTTCAGGCTTTAGATGCTGTTACCTGCCCTGTTTACACCATTTCTGAGGGTATTCAGGTGTGGTGCCAAGGTCAGAACACAGACAGGGTATGTGTATTTTTTTATCCTTGTGCCTATTCCAGCTACCTTTACCTATGTGGGGCAGTGTAGCCCTATCTGTTGTATAGGGCTCCTGTTCTGAGCCATTTCTTTACATCTTTTCGTAAAGTCTCTGCAATATTTTGCACCACATGACAATATTTCGGCTCAAGCTCAGCCAGCAGGCAGCCTAACTCAGATCATTTATCTAACCCACAATGCCACCCCCTCCAACTCACACTAATTTCTGAAATGCACCTGTGCTATATACAGCTTCCAGACTTTTGTAGGCTTCTGGACCTCTGAATGGAAACAGGAATATTCCAGATGACACCCCTTACCTACTGATATTTCGTAAGATTGTCTGTGAAAGGCTTGTGTGCTTCAGAGCTCTTCATTGGGCTTAAGCAATGAGATGCTTGGCTATGTATGAAATGTGGTAGATTTTACTCTCCATAAACAGCAACACTTTTCATTTCTTCTTGTGGCAGCAGGTTTGAAAAGAAGGGGGGAAAAAGGCTCTCTTTACTACACATTCCCAGGATCTGCTACAGGGATCTGTGGTTATAATAAACCCAGCCATCATGCCTGAGATCCTCAAGGCTGATGAAGAACTGTTACATAAACCTGTATTTACCGACTAACAGAGCAACTGAATAATTCTACCAGAGCCAATATCCTGGGACCTGCAGCAGTAAAGGACAATTCTCTGACATGTCAGTGAGTGGAATTTGTCTTTAATCCTTAAAGATAGGCTAGAAATTTAGTTTTCACTTTGTTCCTTTTTTAGAGTTAGCAACCTGCTTAGCTATGAAAAGCTTTTCCTAGGAGGCTTAACAGCAAGAATAATCATTAATTGATCAATTAATTAGTAATTAATTACTCAGAGATGTGGTGGATGCCCCATCCCTGGAAATCCTCCAGGTCAAGTTGGATGGGGCTCTGAGAATCCTGACTTAGTTGAAGGTGTCCCTGCCTATGGCAGAGGGTTTGGACTAGGTGGCCTTTGAAAGGTCCCTTCCAACCCAAACCACTCTATGATTCTATGATCAATGTGGCCCAGTCTTAAGAGTGGAAGCAGCGAACACGTTTGGGATGGGCTAACAAAGGCTCTTTGTTCAGGCGCAGTACCTTGAGCATCCCTCCCGAGAGACGCGAGGGGTCTGCGGGCAAAGTGGGCACCCAGAGCCGCCTCCACCCGGTCCCCGCCCCGCCAGGGAGCGGGAGCGGCAGCGCGGGAGATGTAGGATATAGAAACAACATTAGGGGGAGCTCCGTTACCTCCTCCCGTTTTGAAAGTGAGCGCTGTGCCAGTGGCAGAGCCGTGGCTTCGGTGCTGGGGAAATCACTGTCTGTCCTGTGCCGGCTCAGGTGCCGTGGGAGGACAACGACTTCTGGTGAGTGATAAGGTCAGATTGATAACAGGTATTTTCTCACTAGAAAAACTGGAAGCCAGCTAATCCCACCTTTCAAAGCGACCAATTAACAACGACTGTTTTACGATTTCTGACAAAAAGTCAGAAATGCCACAGACAATTGCCTTTACATCTATAGTTGGATTAGCTAATGAGATCAATGATTAGTCATGGGCACTTCTTGCTCCCAGGTTGTTGCACCTATATGGTGAAATGTTTCAGAATAATCCCTTCAAATTTCGGGGCTTATTACCAAGGCAGTTTATCACAGTAATTATCCCAAAACATTTATTATTTTCATATAAGTTGTAATGTGCATAATTTACTTCATAAATAATCATAAGAGAAGAAGTGGAGAAAAGTAAAAAAAAAATTCTGATTCAAAGGAGATGGGATGAATTTGAGTTACAGAGAATGAATGTGGGCAGATCACGGCAGAGCGGTTGCAGGGAAGGGCAAAGATGGGTGCTCGAGCAGAGCAGGAGAGACTGGAAGCAACAACAAAGTCGGTGTAATACTACCAGAGGGATTATTATTTTTGGTTTTGGTTTTTTTCAGTGCTGGGACAAAAAGATCAACTCTAGGCTTATTTCAACTGGAAAACAATAAAATGTTTTATAGTAAATGGTCTCTTACCCATCTTAAAATGCTTCCTACCCTCAGTAGTCCCCTCAAAGTAGCAGCAGTGGCTGCACAGCAGGCCAGAGTTCTGCCTTGAAGCACAGTTTTAAAGCACCTCTGACAAAAGGAGGAGGCTTTGTGTTTGGGTTCTGTGTGTACCATCTGCTGAGAGGAGACACACAGACTTTCAGAAGGCTGCCAGCTGGCCGGCCATTCCTCTCATTTCAAATAAACATTCATTATGTTTTCAGTAAATTCTGAATGATAGAAGCCTGCTTTTTCCTTTCTGCAGTTCTCACTGGAGAGGGTGAGAGCTTTTTTTTCTGCTGGTTATATTACGTGTTTACAGCAAGATGAACTTTCACTTCAAATTGTTATTATCTCATAAAAATAGCCCACATAAAGTAATAGTCATTATTAGGGTATTTTATTACGAACTTTAAAGGTGTTATTAGCTCTTTGAAGCAGATTAAAGAATAAGATCACTTAAAGGTCCCTGAGTCTATACCTGAATTATTCCAAGCATGTTCCAATAAATGAAGCAATTTTAAAGAGAGATTTTTCTTTCTAATGTGTTTCATTTATAAAAAGTGAGGAATGTAGACAGCCCTGGGGTGAAATACAAACCATGCACTATTTTCTCTGGGTAGTGATCCAAAATAACAAGTGAATGCCATGTCCAGGTACAAGACACTGATGAGCATGTATCACTCTGTATGCAGCAAAGACCCTGCAGACAACACTGGGTGTCTTCAGGAGTAAAAGTCTCAGTTTTATTTCAGGGAGGATGCTCATCATTCATGGACAGTCAGATGTTCATGTTTGAAATGAACAGGATAGAGCAGTCTGGGACTGGAGAAAGATACTTTTGTAATCTAAAAGCAACACAGTCACAACACAGTCACCCTCAGTAGGAGTGCAACTCCATAACATCACTTCCAATTTTTTATCTCAACATATTCTAAATAAAATCATGAAGACTACCGAAGTTGATGGAGTACCTGATTCTCCCCGCCTCTCTTTTTAATGCCTATGAGAATATGCGAGCAATCAAGTTATTGTTACTAGAGGAAATTCCAGAGCGTCAGCTATTGTCTGATAATTGCTCATCTGAATGTTCTTCCTTGCAGGACTGTGAGGTCATTTTCCCCTCTTTAACTCACAGATAAGCAGTCTCAAGCCCCTTGATCTAGAGAGGTACCCACAGACAATTGCTGTGTAGTCCCAAACTGTAACTCCCATTTTGTCTGCCTCCCAGGAATCTGTGCCTATGACCGTACCAGCTCCACTTACATAGGCATTAATTCTTAATTTCAGATTCTTAATCTGTCCTGGCACTTTCTTCCATCTGTTGCTTTGCATCTTGAATAAAAGAATGTTATTTTCGTTCAAGTGTCTTTATTTTATGAGCTACACATTATGTAAAAGGTTTCATTGTATGACCTCAAGTGTAAGTACCAGGTTTATGTCAAAGGGTTCAAAAGATTTTGAGGTGGCAAAAGATGGGTGGACAGACAAACAAAAAACCATAATTTTTTTGAGAAACCTGGGTAAAAATATTCTTAGCAACAGCCTGATCCTTCAAACAAATATTCAGGTCAATAACTTTTCTTGGATATATTCTCTTATCACACCAGTAAGTTCGTGTAAAATTATTCACATGCATAAACACTTACAGAACCTTTCCAGGGTCATTTCACATCACTTAGTATTTTAAGCTCATCTTTTCCTTTGGTGATATATATTGTTCACACGTCAAGAAGCTAAATCAAAAGCACAGTGATATCTTACTTGTTTAAGATCCTTTGGTTTAAACCATAAGACAATTTCCTTCCCAGGAGGAGATGACATTAAAAGAAAAAAATTCTGACATAGCCTTTCACCCTCCACCCACCTCAAAAATGTAAAAAATTTCATATTTATCTCATTTCCTTCTGGGACAGAGAAATAATGTAAGTGAGAGTACATAGGACATTTGTGACCATTAATTTACTGGCAATCCCAATAGCCTTTCCAGTGAAGTAGGAAGGAAGTATAGTTCATCTCAATGGCAATTCCTATTGTAAGAAGTGTTATCATGCTGAAATGTTCCACATGGCCATCAAAATGCATCCTCATGCTACTAAAAACAGACTAGGAAATTGTTACATACAGAAGCATAAACAAAAATATCCCAAAATAGCATAAAAGAATGAAGAAAACAATTGAGTAAAGGAAATTCTGAGTGAAGGTGGTAACTACATCAGGCAGTGGCATAACGAATACAATGCATATAAATAAAATGAGACATAATAAAAGGTAGATCTACTGAAGTGCATTCTGTACAACTCATATCCTGCTGTATTATTTCCTGTCATTAATTACCCCATCTACATCCAAATACTATTAATCAGCCAATTGGAAGCTCAAGTTAATGAGAAAAATTTCATACTCTGGGGTCAAGTTCCTTTTCCTTCATTTGTCTTCATTAGCAGCACCTCTCAAGGCTTTCCCAAAATAGAAGGCAGTGAATTAGTCAAAGAGATTTTAAAAGTCACACTCAAGAATGCTCAGAAATAAAACAGCAGGATTAGCCTCAGAGCTCTTAGGATGAAATAGAGGTTGTTATTGTTATTAAATGAGATTACCAAAACTACGTGTCTTGCCTTCCTAATTGTCATCTTGACTGGGTGTCCCATTTGCCTGGCATCTTGGCACTGAAGGATATACAGATGCTTTACACATTACTGCCTGGTCTGTAAACTGTAAACCATAATGACTTTCTTCTCTGGTTACTCCTGTTCAGTACACTCCCATCAGTGAGTTTCCCTTCACAACATCCTATCCCTTCCTCCTGCTCCAGTTAAACAGGGCTTGTCTCTTTTCTTCCCAAGGACAGGACAGGAACAAGGCAAACAAGGCCACCACCAGTATCCCACAGCATCTGCATAGCAATAAGAAGATCAGTGCAGCCATGGGATGGCCACACATATGTCCTGCTTCTCCATACCCCCCTCCAGGGAATTTCAGTCTCCTCCAGCTCTGCTGCCCTTGCAGAAGTCATGCACACAAAGACTCTTCTGCAGAGTCCATATCTCTTAAAAGGATGGTTATGGACAGCAGCTGGAGAGGCAAACAGGAAAGTGAGATGTTCCTGGTATTTGTTCACCTAAGAAATCTCTAGATTTCATGTAATTTCTGCTTATGAGCTCCTGGGGAAGAGGAAAAGGGAGTGACTCAGGGAGCCTTCCTAGTCAGCAGGCAAAGTTGTCTTGAAACCTTTGCCCTTGCCTCACAGATGCAAAAATATAGCATAGCCTTATAGTCCTGGGAAATATTTTGGTCACCACAGATACCCACCTGCATGGGGTGAAAAACACAGCAGTTATTTAGCAGCTCTGGCAGTTTGTAGACTCATGGGTAGGTCAGAAGCATCATCATCACTGAGAGACAGCACCAGGTGGAAGCATTTGGAGATGAAATGTGCACACAGCACATCTCTGCACTGGCACAAGGACTCCTGGGTTTTCCAATGACTCTGTATAGAGGGATATCAGATTCATCTCTCATGAAAATAGATGTTTCTTCTATGCTGATGCCACTCAACTTATCACTAACACAGAGTCTGTTTATAAAAGAGCAAGGTGATAAATGGCAAAAAGCTGCTCTGGCCTTGGAATGGAGCAGTGTTTTACTTGAGGAATATAAAACAAACTTACACAGATCAAATGGTGTCAGATAAACACAATAAAAAACACCCTGCACTGTGGTGCTACCTGCACATAAAGGAACAGGAAAATGAAAAAACATTTGAGCCCTTGGAGTTAAAATATGTTGGTGGTGGGGAGGATCATTGTGTCAGGGAAATTCGAAGAGTTGGTGTAGTTTGAGGTCTCCATCTCTGTGAAGGTTGAGGGCACTTGCAAGGATCAGACCAAGGTAGTGAGGCATAATTCCTCTACTCCAGTCTCCTCTCAGGATATTTTGCTGGATGACCTTGGCCAAGGGCCTGCTGCATCCTCTGCCTGCTGTCTGCTCTCCAAGAAGGGCAGAAGCATTTTAAAAAACTGACAATAATATGTGAACTTTTTTTTATTGTAGCTCTTTCAACACTGACCTTTCCAACCAAGTGTTCAGGACCAGGTGGCGACTGAGCCCCCTGTTTCCCCCTAGGTGTTGGTGACACTCAGAAGCAAGCTGACCTTTGTGAGGACATGACTGGCCCTCCCAGCACAGCCACTCATTGCAACACCCTTTGGTAGCCCCAGCGCAGCCTTCTTGAGAGCTTCGAAATCACCCAAGTTTAAAACTGCAGTATCATCATGAAAAAGAGCCTTTTCAAAACAATTGTAATTTCTTTTTGATTTTATTCTTAAATCAGAATTTAATTAATCACAGTTCCTCCCAGAAAATAGTTTCCTTCTCAGCTACTTGTCTTTGTTATGTTCTTGTCTCCACACAAAATCTCTCAGCTCTCTGAGTCAGATCAGAGTGACCCTGAGTCACGTCCAGGTCAGGTTGGAGAAGTGATGGCAAGTGAAGCCATGGCAGGTCAGTCCTGCATAGAGCAGGCCCTTCACTGATCACTCCCAGTGCACCACTAAAATTAAGTCAAATCCTGCTGACAGTAAGAGCAGGCAATATCAATCTGCTGCAGGTTCAGCTACCTCTGCATAGCAATGTTCTCCAAGGACAGACACCATGGACCAGGGCAAAGAAGATCAGTGGCAGGACATGGTGCTTCTGCAGCACCGGGGCCTGGAAGGAGGCAATTCCCCTTCAAGGAATATGAATGATTGAAAAGTTCAGGATGCACAGTCCTACCTGGAGGCTTCCCTGCACAGCACAGTTGGGCACAGAGAAAAAAGGCTTGTTTTGGTCTTTTTTAGTTAATAAGAAGGCTTAGCTAATGGAGCTGAGTGGATATTCAATAGATAAAATAGGAAAATTAATGTACTTATAATCAATTTCCTTGGAAAAGCTCAAGAGAATTGCAATGCCAGACTCTAGATAGGAAATTATTTCTGCATGAAAACAGATGCTGAGCTTCAGAACAGTCCCTAGAAGATTAGCCCAGGTCTTCATAAAGCAGGCTGTGCTTCTTTTGAAGAAATCTTCCAAATGTAATTTGAACAATTCACTCATCTCTGATATTTCTAGATCCCTAGATGGTGCCTGTAAAAGAGAAAAATAGACCAGCCAATGTTTTGGCCCTGCAAAGAAGTCATATTAGTGACACTGTGATGGCCACTGATGCGACAGCTAATATTTTTATTGATTTTCAGTGAAAAATGGAGAGAATTGTATAGTCAAGCCTGATAAAAGGGATATAAGATGGATTTTTATACCAACTGCCTGTGTATCTTCATCAGTCATTGATGGTAATTGGAATAGTTATGGAAATCTGTCTATCAGCAATTCATAAATCCCAATTAAACAATTCTATTACAAACTCTCAGTATGCAATGACAACTATATATTAAGTTGCAAACTTCATTTTGTGAGGCTAATCTGCCTTTCTTGCCACTGTCTTTCCAATTCTTCTGGGGAGTAGATGCCAACACTAATGACAAAAGGCAAATTCCAAGATTTGCTAAAGGTTATGTGCTTCCTACTCAAATGGGAACCTTCTTCAGCAGAGAAGGCAGCCGGGTAAATAAAACCAGCTAGAATCTACTAAACAGGTCCCCCCTGTGATGACTGGAAACATCTAGTGGTCTTGATAAAGGGTTACATGGCAGGCAAAAGTGATACCCCAAAGCCCTAAAACTGTGAAGCCTTATCCCTGCATCTGTACAACCAAAGTAGCAGCGTTCTTGGGCATGTGGCAGGTGCTCCATTAGTTGTTGTGCCTGTCTGTGATCCCTCGAAGATCTGACAGAGTTTGAGGTGACACAACTGTGGTACATGAGCATTGAGCAGGACACACAAACCAGGAAATGGCTACATGTGGTATTAGAAGACACACGGCATGAGAATCTGAAGTGTTCAATAGATTTCAATATTATTGTGGGCCTTGGTATGTCAAATTGTAGTAAGCAATCTAGAAGTAGCTTAAAGCAAGAGAGATAAAAGAATGTTACTGAATGATATCACAAGCCTCAGCCTGACTTCAATCATGCTAATTTAGGTTAATAGGAAATAAAGTAACAGGAAAGCATTAGAGGCAAAGAGTGTCAGATGTGAGTGGTAAACTGTAACATCCAATATGCTAGATTAACAGAAAGAAGTTGGACTGCAAACAGCAAGGAGGTATATGTGCTGGCCTTAAAAAGACAGATAATTTCATATTAGAGATAAGCTACTAAAGGAAGAACTCAATCCATATCTCAGCTTGTGTTCAAGGTAAGATTTCTGTCTGCAGATGGCTTGGGAGCTTCCTTAGATCTCAGGTAAATTCAGGCAAGATTCCTCCCCTGCCAAAGAGCCAACCCTCTTATCAGTGAGTGATCTTGAAGGCAGGGCTCAGAGCTATAATTCCCACTCCTGAGCCTGTTATCAGAAATTTAGGACCGAAGCCTTACAGAAATTCTTTTGCTTTAGCATCTTTTCCATCCAGAACACTGAGTGCACCATTTCTATGGAGAGCATTCCTAGGCTTTCTTCCTTTCATCTCAGGTTTACAGGTCAACAGCTGCTTACAGTGGGATCCCACTTAGCACCTGCTTAGCATATGGATAATATAATTAAGCCATTAGAAAAATGCATTGTGGGAATATGAAAAGTAATAAAAGAATGTATGCTGCAATGTATAGGGAAACAACTGGATTGCATAAGGGGTGATCACCGGCTGCACCTAAACACCAGAGCTAGGCTGAAGGCAGGAAGGCAGAGAGAGTTCTGTCCTAAAAAAGGCTTTATGGCAGGCTCCAGCACAGCTGCCTGTGCTGATGGGTGAGCAGTGCTAATGGTGACCAGCACTCACTGTCACCAGTGGCTGGTAGGGGAGTTAGCCCTGGAAGGGGCATTTGATACTCACTATGATGAAAGGAGGCCGCTTCACCTCCTTGGCTGGTACCTGGCAGACAGGTATGCATTTCCATTGACCCTGCAAGACAAACTAAACCACCTAATAGATGCTCTTCTGGGAAGAGATATGCCATGAGATGTGCGAAGTGGAGAGTTTGTCTCCTGCAAACCTGCAGCCAGACCAGGTGGAAACCAGGTTGGAGCTGCCCTGCCAGTGCAAAGAAGGCAAATCTCATTGTTAAACATGGCCATCAGGTCAGCATCAGCACCAGATGCTGGGAGAGGACTACTGGATGGGGTGCAAACCTCCAGTGGGTGCAGGATTACGGGGGCACTGCTCCAGCATCCCCTGGGAAGTGCTGCAGAAACTCCTGCACCTATGGATATCAAAGCGAGTATTTTCAGCAGCTCAGTGCAGCTTGGACCTGGGCAACTTGATCCCATTTATGTTGTGTTCCATTTGAGCAAGGAAACTGGTACATCTCTTGGATGAAGCCTGATGTCTGTGTTAGGAGGATGGGGAGCAGGAGTTTG
This sequence comes from Lepidothrix coronata, assembly GCF_001604755.1. Taxonomy (NCBI): domain Eukaryota; kingdom Metazoa; phylum Chordata; class Aves; order Passeriformes; family Pipridae; genus Lepidothrix; species Lepidothrix coronata. The sequence goes on along the minus strand of NW_016690239.1, from coordinate 4,333,229 downwards.
ATGTGAACCACTGCTGTAGCACCCATTTAAAGGAGCACATGCTGCATTAAGACAAGTCCCCCAGTACTGCTTTGGCCTGTCTGCAGTTGCGTGGCACAGCATGGCCATAGCTCACCAACTGCCACATCTGAGTCAGCTGCCTTGCCCAGAGGGCTGCAGCTGCATGTCCCGTCTCTCTGAAGCACTGTCCACAAGTTCACTGAATTTTGAACAGTTGGACAAACTCAGACAGGCATGGTGGTTGCAGCTGTCATCTTTGTTGTTGCAGGGGAAAAACTTAAGCATATGAATTGGGTGAATCCACAAACAAAAAGGAATACAAATATACTTCATAGAAAGTCTTGTGATCTTAAGTCAATATGCCCCCTGGGGATCAAGGCCAGTGGTATAAATATAGCTAAATGAAGTCTATGCAGTGTTTACCCACTTTTCACTGCATGACCTAAAAATTCAAGCAGAAGATTTTCCCCACTTGTTAGCAATGGCCACCTGTGTGTTGCCATGCTCATGGTGCCACTGCCTTGTCCACAGTCACTGCTCATGGCAACAGCCTCCAGGGATTTTACCTTTTTTCTTTTGTTGTCTTTCAAGATTTCCCCTCTCTCGCTCATCAGGTCTGTCACACTGACATGAATCATCTTACGATCTTGCTTGATTACAAACCACTTTGGTTGGGTTATATGAAGAGTGTTATACAATGTAGAGCCTCAAAAAATAGGTCTTTCCTTCTCCCAGAGTCTGCCTATATACCACGCCAAGCATCCAGCTTCCAGGCCCAATGTGCAGCTGGGTGTCCCATCAGCTGCTGATAGTCACATTTCCTTCAGCTGAAGTGGGGCTAGTTCCTGGCAAAGTTGGAGCTGATTAAAACTGTTCACAAGATCAGTTGACTAATTGAGACAACAGAAACATTGATCATCAGGAACCAGCACATAATGAATATTCAGAAGGCCCTAAAGTAAAATTTCTTTAATAAATAACACCCTCTCTTTCATGATGTCTGGATGTGTCTCATTCATGACTACTGAGCCAGCAGCTTCCCCTCCAGCCTCCTTGCACAGGAGAGTCTGTTCACTATCAAGCTTAGGAAATATGCTGAAAATATTCAGAACAAGTGACAGAGATTTGCCATAAACACTAGAGAAAGCAATAACCTAACCTTACTAGAATAAAGATATTTTTTACAGTGGAACAACCTTCCTAAAGATATGGTAGAGTCTCCATCTCTGGAGGATTTCAAGGTGAGCTAGTCTCAGGGTGCTAGATAGCAGGCTCCTTTTCCCACAAAAGGCTGGACCAGATGATCTTTCAAGGCTGCTTCCAACAAGGGCTCTCCTATGATTCTGTCATAGAAGTGAGTGTGAGCTCCTGAAAATATAAAGCAGGTTCTCAGGCTCTGCAGGTCTCTGTTTCTCCATTGGCCTTGGCCAACTGTACCTCTGAACCCACTGCTGCCCAGTGAAGTGAGCAAGGGCAGTTCAGTCCCCTCAGCTGCAGTGCTCTCTTTTCCAGGCAGCTGCAGCAGCTGCCAGGACTGGTCAGGAGCTGGGAGTTTTGCAGTGTACCAGCACCCCAGTTCTGTGCAGAGCAGCTCCAGTAGCAGAGACAGGCGTGATCTCTTCAATGCTGAAGTCCTATTCTCTCCCCTTATGGTGATATTAGATACAGGTAGTCTGGCATATTTCTGTACATAGAGAAATCTAATTGGATTCATTATAGCAATATTTGCATACATTAGCATCACTGACACAGAGTGGAGTTATTATTATATAACTGTCCCAGTTTGGAAGGAGCTGTCCATCAGCCACCTACGGCGCTGGCAGGAGGCATTTTGTTGGCGGAGAGACAACCTGCTCTCCTTGCCATTTGTTTGACAAACAGTATTGTATCAGCCAGGGGACTTAGCTAGCTGTCACCATGATGACACATATCTGGTCTATCATTAAAAGGGAAATATCTCTAAATTTATATGTGTATAAATTAAAAAGGTATTTTTAAAGCAACTTCTTAACCTAACTAAATTCTGAGAAAAGAGAATCTAAATTTTCCATTAGATATTTTGTCTTGTTTTATAAACCATAACAGAAGCTGTGAGCCCTTTCACATATGACTGTAACCAGGAGTACATGCTGAAGCAAAATTTTTTACATCATTCAGTTATTCACAACCTTTTGTAATGTATAGAAAATTAAAACCTCTATAGAACATTCAATAAGTAGGTGGTGTATTCTGAATTAGAAGACTTTCCACAGAATCACAGAATCATTTAGATTGGAAAAGACCTTTAAGTTCATAAAGTCCAACCATTAACCCAGCACTGCCAAACTCACGACTAAACCATGTCTCTAAGTGCCATATCTACACATCATTTAAACATGTCCAGAGAAGGTGACTCCACAGCCTTCTTGGGCAGCCTGTTTCAATGCTTGACAACCCTTTTAGTGAAGAAATTTTTCCTAATATTCAGTCTAAACCTCACGTGAAACAACTTGAGGCTGTTTCCTCTTGTATTGCTCGTTACTTGGGAGAAGAGACTGACCCCCAGCTTGCTACAACCTCCTTTCAGGCAGTTGTACAGAGCAGTAAGGTCCCCTCTGAGCCTCTTTTTCTACAGGATAAACAACTCCAGCTCCCTCAGCTGCTCCTCATCACACTTGGGCTCCAGTCTCTTCATCAGCTTTGTTGTCATACTCTGGACATGCTCCAGCACCTCAATATCTTTCTCGTAATGAGGGGCTTGATGGGATTGGATTAGATAATCTGATTTCTAAAATGTTTTGATGCTTTTTTTCTGGTTTTCTTTCAGTGGAAAATGAACATACAGGTTAACAGTCTTAGGAACCTTGTGTTAGTCTCATCCCCTGACAATGACATCATCCCCTCTGTGTGCCCAGATGAGGTCAATTCTGCTGAAGGAAAAAGAAAACAGAAAATTTCTGAAAAAGAAGTCATGGATACTCTTTGATACAGTTTGCTTGAAATGTTTTAAAACAAGACAGATACTAAATTTAAAATTATTTTTATTTTTGCAAGTAAAACTATGTATTTGGTATGCAAATACATGTCTCATGAAAAACAAACCATGCCAGCAACCTGGGAGGTGCACTCTTTTATCACACAAGTGTCCTAACAAACAGGACTGAAGGTCACAGATAAGGAGCAAAACCTGAGCCATTAATGCCTGTGTGGATAGCACAGCTAATGAAAACAACAGATCAGCTCTTCAAACTGCAGAAGCCAGAGACACATCTTCCTGCTGCACCAGAGGAATTTGCTGATTAGAGTCCCAGGGTCTAATCAGTAAACTGGGTGCTGATGGGTCCTTCCAAGAAGCTGGGGACAATATATTTGTGACAATCTCTGTGATAAGAGCAAAGCAGTCTCTATTCTCAGCCTCATTACGGACAAAACTTGTAATGGGAAAATAATGGGAAAGGTGGTGAGGTACTGTCAAACCCCTGTCAAGGCAAAAGCCAAATGTCGTTTCCTAGACAATGCTGCTGTATTACACAGGCACTGTATCTGAGTGCATTATGCAAAGGAGGAGCAGGATAGACACTTTGGCAGCAATTCAGTTACTTAGGACAGGCAGATCACTACCAGTTTTTCTGGAGAACAAGTATTTTGCTAATTGATAGGAAACGCCAATGAATGAACCTCTGAACCACAGACAAAACCCAAAACTTTGATTGAAGGCATCTACCAGTTACGCTGAACGGCCATGGTGGGCTGTGTTCTCGGGGGGTTCCTTGGGGCTGCGGTGGGAGGGAGAGAACAAGGGGGTATAAGCTAAGACAGCTTTGGAGCAAGGCTGTTTTCTTCTTCCTCAAGACATATGAGGATTAAAAAGAGAAGACACAGTGATGTTTTCATGTTTTCATATTTCCATTTAGGTAAAGACCGGTTTGGTACTGCCCTAGCCATTTCCCAACAGTGGACTGTGTAGCACATAACACGTTTAACATGCACTCTGGAGACTTCCTCATAACCACACAAAAGGAGCCACAACACAGTCAAGTTTGGAAAGTATGTGAGAAACCATATTAAAAGCTGAGAAGAAGGATATCAGAGGGCATACCAAAGTTAATTCAACCATGGCATTCTTCAAAATGTCATGGGCTCTGTCGTGCCCGCAAACAGAGAGGATCACACTTTTGCAGAGCAAGAATATCCCCAGCCAGACATTCGAAGTCTGCTACAAAACTCTCTCAGTCACAGAGCTGGGTCATCCATCAGGGGAAACACTGAGCTTCATCTATTTCCAAAAAAACTCCAAAAAACCATCTCTGTCAGACATCAGTAGAAAAAATACAGGGGGGGTTATTAGTTACAACCTGTTAAAAATAAACAGCTTTAAAAACAAAGCCATGATTTGCAGAGTGCAGAGGTAGCCCTTTAGAAACAAATTGTTCTGCCCTCTGCTCTCCTTGAAGGAAGGTGGCTGGCCACTCCCCACACCTGATATCCCTGCAGACCCCTCTCCAGAGAACATGGTGCTGCAGAGATAAGCTGTTACAGCAGCCATCACTTCCCTCCTAGATAAGGATGACTAATAACTCACTCAGCAGGCCCCTCTTTTTTGGAAGTGCCATTTTCAAAGTCATACAATTAGTCAAGTCTGATTGAGGAAAATATCATTTCCCTGGGAGTGGTGCCCAGCTGAGAAAGCTGGTGGCCCTAGGTGAATCAATAAATCCTTGTCAGCCAGTCCCCAGAGCAGTAGATTGGCAGAGGTCACCAGGCTCTGCATGAAAGCCCACTTCTACAAGAGAGTGAACCACCGTGCACTGGTACCCCTGGCACTTTCAGAGAACGGATCCCCATCCATCCACCAGTGTAAAACCCTGGCATGACTAACCTGCCTGCTAGAGAGACCACCCAGCCTGCTGAGTCCTAATGTGAGAATGTTTTAATGGGTGCCTTGGTCACATTTTTGCTAAAAGTTAAACCTACCATCCGGTTGGATGGGCAGGGCTCAACTGGAGGAATATCGGCTGTCAGCAGCCGGAGCCAGCATGCTTTTGGCAAAAGGGAAGGCAAAAGCATCCTCACCTCAGGTCCTGCTGCCTGCAGCCTGATAATGAAGAGAGACAGGATCTGAGCTGCTGTCTCTGATGTTTCCCGAAAGGTGTGCTCCATACAGCAACACAGCCGCACTTTTTAGCCCCTCTGTGCCTTCAGCTGCTGTTCCCCAGCTCTGCTGCTGATGCACATAATAGAGGAGATTTGAGCATCTGGAGAAATCCCAGCAGCAAAGGCCGGGGCTGGGGATGCCTGTCAGGAGGAAAGCAGTGCTTTTCCTGTCACTGCAGAGAGCTTTCTGCAAGCAAATCCCTCAGGGAAGCGATGCCAAAATCTAAAGGCACAGAAGCAAAGAGGGTTTGTGTAACAAGCATCAAATGAAGGAAGCAGGATGGTACAGCTGCAGGCATGCTACCGAGGGGCCTCAGCTCTCCCACTGCACTGATCCAGGAACAGCCACTGCCGAACAAGGAGAGACAGGAGCAAGCACACCATTCCCCGCGTGTCAGCAAAGGGAAACAACAGCCGGATTAAACCCCGCAGACTTCAGTCAGCGCCCGCTGCTTACGCCAAGAATTTCAGGCTGCAGATAGCGGTCACGCAGATGTTTACATGCAGCATTTTAAATCAGTTCCTGTGACTCATCATAATACAAATATTTTCCTAACTGAATGTAGGCATATAAAGATTACCTGCAGAATGCCAGCCACATTTAAGTACTGCCATGTTGTAAATATCAATAATTAAATAGTAACCATTCTCAAGATCACAGGAGAAGACAGCAGACTAAACTTGTGATGCTGCGAGAAAAGGGTATTTTTCTCTAATAGCTCTGAGAATGTCTTAGAAACACATCTTGTGAGAATGTGTTTTCCATAATCTATGTAGCAACTCTTCAGCCTTTGAGAGAAAGCAATATAAAGGATTAAACGAACTGTGATTTTAAACATTCTATTAAGATAAAAATCCTCGTGGAATGGCACTTTCATTCTGCACTCTCATGCTCTCTCCTGCTTCACCCAGCTACATCTCCTATCCAAAAAATTTGATCTGCCAACCCCACAAAGGCAGTAGCAAAAGAGGAGAGCAGCAGAGTCTGTCTGCCCTTTGCATCGTCTGGAAAACTGAATGCTGCCTTCTACCTTTCATCTACTGATGTGCACACACAGCAGAAAGCCAGCCTGGCTTTCCAGAATATAGGTAATATTTAAAAGGATTGTGATGAAAAAATGTCAGTTGTAAGCTGAGCAAATAGTCCATGGTGTTTATTAAAAAGATAACAAGACACCCCACAACTGGTAGCTTCAGTTACAGCGCTAATACTGCTTGTTAAACAGGACAGAAGGAGGATCGGGGAATGGTACTGAAACACAAAACTGGGCAGGCCACCATTTCAAGGCAGATTAGGTAGCTAGGTTATGATCTGTATGAAATGAGCTGCTAACATTACCCCGCTTTTGGAGGCAGTAGATACTCCATTAGAAAAATCTGCATCAAAGCTATCGTCTTTCTTACCGGAGGCAATCCAGTCCCAAGCCTCCATCTGTTCTCAGAAATGGTGCTTCTGTGCAGCACATGGATGGACAGGAATGTGGATGCCCAGTCTGCTCTTCTCAGGTGCTGCACCCATGCCACTTCACAGGCAGGCACAGGAATTTGCCTTCCTGGACTCTCAGGAGCAGTAGTTCTAATCATGCAACAGCTCTTTTTGGTGGAAGAGCTGCACCAGCACGTGCTGATCTGGCACTGCAAACCATTACAGCCATGCTGGTAATACTCCTCTAGGCATGGTCTTATTCCAGGATCAAGGTATTTTTTCTTAATTTTATCACTGTGGACTAAAATTCAAAAATACCCTGTGATTCCAGAAGTGAGGTTTTCCCATGGGGATTTATACCTGTGCATCCATATTGGCTTATTGTACTAGAACAAAAATATTGATGACTAGTAAACATGGTTAGAAGTATAATAGAGACAAAAAAAATCCTTGGTAAAGGGCTGGAGGGAGAAGGAAAGGAGGCAAAGGTCTGTTTAACTGCTCTCTAAACTAAGAAATCTTAGAGCTATGTCTTTAAATTAAGGTTTTCAGGTGATGCAGTCTTCCCTTTCACATGTGCTTTATCAATTCCAGGAAAACTGATGACACTCTCCTTCTGAGAAAGCAGGTGGCTCTGCTCCATCCAGCTCTTTGCAATCACCTAATGAGATCATTTCATCCAGGAGACAACTGAAGAGCCCACATTGCACAGCAGCCGCTGCACAGCAGAGCAGAGAGTGAAGGGTGTTCAAGGTTTCAAACCCACATCCTCCCTCATCTCAATATGATCAAATCAGTGATGAGATGGTGTCTGCAACAGCCCTTGTCAGCTATGAAGACAGAGCGACCAGTCTGTTGGTCGGTGACCAGTAGGGGAAATAGAGAGCACCATGGTCCTGGAGAGAAAGTAATGAACCTTCATTTCCACTGCCATCTGCTCTGTGACAGATAAAAACTAGACTTCACTGCCGAGTTTGTCAGGTGATAAATTCAGGTTAGTTTAAGGCAGGAAATCTGGGAAATGCTTATGAATGTTGTCAGCTGTGAGTGCAGAGTGGAGACCCTGGCAATGCCCCTCCTGTCCAACAGGAGCAACCTGAGCAAGCATAGAATCATGGAATCATTTAGGTTGGAAAAGACCTTTAAGATCATTAAGTCCAACCATTAAACCCTAACACTGCCAAACTCACAACTAAACCATGTCCTTAATTGCCACATCTACACATTTTTTAAATACCTCACTGTGCTGTAGAAGTGTAAAAGCCAAGCAGAGACCTCACACTTAATTACCTTAAAATTCATGTAATGTCATACAGCAAATGTCATCCTTATAGTGTCAGGAGATCTGTTCTTTCAGACACTGATCTTTTTATGCACTTAAAGTAACAGCCTGCCTGTTTCCTCAGTCTTGCAGGATTTCCCAGACATGTCTCTGCATCAAAAGCAGTGTGGCCAGAAGTTGAGGAACCCCACCAGCAGTGCTGCATCCAGCTCTGGGGTCCCCAGCACAGGAGAACATTGACTTGTTGAAGCGAGTCCAGAGGAGGCCAGAAAGATGATTAGAGGGATAGAGCATCTCTCCTACGAAGAAAGGCTGAGAGATTTGGGTTTGTTCAGCCTGGAGAAGAGAAGGCTTCGGGGTGACCTAATTGAGGCCCTCCAGTACCTGAAGGAAGTCTACAAGAAAGAGGGAGACAGACTTTTTCAAGGGCATGTAGTGACAGGACAAGGCACAATGGTTTCAAACTGAAAGAGGGTAGGTTTAGATTAGATATTAGGAAGAAATTCTTGACTGTAAGGTTTGTGAGGCACTAGAACAGATTGCCCAGAGAAGTTGAGGATGCCCCATCCCTGGAAGTGTTCAAAGCCAGGTTGGATGAAGCTCTGAGGAACCTGGTCTAGTGGAAGGTGTCCCTGCCCACAGCAGGGGAGTTGGAACTAGATGATCCATAGGGTCCCTCCCAAGACAAGCCATGCTATGATTCTATGATCTCCCTGGTTCATGGGAAGCCAGTTGGAGTTCAAATTCTTTTTCTAGTTCATCACATCCTGCTCAGACAGGAAAGAATGCCATTGCTGGTAAAACAAACTCAAAATTCAGGTGCTGGATTTACAGTCCTTCCATGGCATCAGGTTTTGGCCAGGCAGGAGACTGGGGAAAGATTTTCTGTTGTTATTCTTTAGTAGGTGAATTATGGCATAAGTAGAGCTCCTGACATAGTCCTCTGTTATCTCCTCAGCTTTACAGCAAGACTTCAGGGGTTTGAAAGCTGATCTCTACTGTCAGCTACTGCTTTTCCTGGCTGTCCACCAGTGATTATCCAGGACACAGAGGATTCTGAGGTGGGAAGTGCACCCCTGAGGCACTGCTGAGCATCTTTAAAGCATGAGACACTGGATTCAATAGAAGTGGCTTAATACAGTAGCTGTTTCCCCCTGAGCCACAAAACACCAAGATAACACGAATACCAACTGTCTAAGTCAGAGTTTGGTTTGCTGTGCTGAAGTGAGAACCTAATTTACTTGGTTTTGATGAGGATGATGCTTTTACTTGTAATACAGTGTGGGATTTACACCTCACTTGAGGATAAGCAAGTTTAGAAATGCCGATTTACTGAGGGAGCAGAGAGAGAAGTTCTTGAAGGCAGAGAAGAACACAGACCTAGAGCAGCCAGTCAGGTTACTAAGTCCCATCCCCTGCTGAACCATAGCCCAGACTGTGTCATCCCCTCCAGATGCCAGCCACTTTTCTTTGGCAAAATAACAAAGCATTTCCTCTGTGAATAGCTTGGAGATCTTAATGCTAAACCTCAGTGTCTGGGCGGTAGAAGCTTTCTAACTGAGATGTACTCTATGCATGTCCTGTCTGAATGCCAGTTTGTGGGCTGGTACTGCCCTTTCAATAGATGCATTTCCTCTTTCTCAATGTTTCCCCAGTGTATCAGCAGGTAGGGAAAGTGGTTTGTTGGACTTGTCCTGTGGCCCTGCAGGACACTGACAACCCCCAGGCAAGCTTGATGCTTCCCTGAGATTTGCTAACAGAGCTTTGCAAGGAGTCCATGCAGCCAGCTCTCAAATGGCAGAGTATCCTTGCTCTCCTGTCCATGATGATAGGACAAAATCTTCTGAGTCTCCCTGATGAAATTGCCTTGATGGGGGAAGAGAGCAGGTGCCAGAAGACGGTCAGGATGAGGCATACGAGCCTGCACTGTGGCTGAGGCAGCCTTCCTTCTGCTCATTGCTCAAGTTTATGGTGAGAAACAAGTTTTCTATTATGATTTCTTTTTGTTGTCATCTACAAAATATGCTGTGTTTAAAAGAGATTCATAAAATATTTCATTAACACGCTTTAAACAGAACTGCATATTGTCCCAGGATGAAGAAATAATGTCAGGGCTCTGTTTAGATAAGCCTTTTTTTTCTCTTGTGGGACACCTTATACCATTCATTTGAGTCCTATGTAGAATCCATCCCAACTAAAACCTCCTTTCCCCTTCAAGAACAGCACCTGAGCTATCTTTAAAGGGATATAGTGACTCCATTCCTAAACTGTGTCCCCACGTCATTGTGGGGAGGATCCCATTGTGGCAGCAGGTAGCCTGGCTGGAGAGGCACTAAGGGTTGGCACAAGTTTTTGTTGTTCCTGTTCTGCTAAGCTTCAAGGACATTCTTCAAATTCCTTTCTCCCAGCCCAGTTTTTTGATAACCCATAAATAGCTTCTTTTCAAACACAATGCTGAAAGCCCCAAGTAATGAGCCAAGAGTGAAAATGTTTCAGTATTTAAGCATTTCATTGAACTTGTGGAGGCCAAAAGCTTCAGTGCTCTATTCAGACTTAAAATAAAAAACAAAACCAAAAACATATTCAAGAAATGCTACTTCCTTCCCTTGATTCCCATAAAACAGGGCCGTTTTCCTTCAGTCATCATAAATATACCTATGGAGCACAAAAGGTCATGAAAATAGCAAGAATGAGCTGAGCTGCAGCAGCTCTGTGTTCTTTCATGAAGTCAGCTTGGAGATCATGGCCAGGGTTCTCACATTCAGATACCTAAATATGCATAGAGCTGTGCATACTCACCATGGCTGAATTGCCAGGAGCCTTTATGTTCAGAGCTGGAATTTGATCAACAATTTCTAAAAAATTATCTGTCATGTCTAATTTTGGGCACCAAAAAGCAAATCTATTTCAGAACACAAGTTCCTTATGGAAATATTGAGATTTAACTTCTTTCATTGGATTGCTTTGTTCCATGACTGTGAAGGCAAGGCCAGGGAGCAGTGACAATGAGCTTTCTCAGTATTAATATTGTATCCTGTTCATTCAGCACATCCTCCCAGCAACATGAAGTCAATTTTTTGGCTTTAAGGCAAAGCAGTGTTTTCAGAGAAAGCAATTTCCAAAAGGAAAGAAAAATGTTTTGCCTTCCTGAAGACTTTCCACCTGTGCCCATATGTGTCATGTTAACTGCCCCACTCAGCACAAGTCCTGCTGTAGTCTCTGGGATGCCCTCCTGCTGAACCCTGTGCCACTGGTTAGCATTATTATCAGCAATTTAATGTCACTAGATGATAATCCATGGATAATAACAGAATAAAATACCTGTTATCAACTTGTCTGTGGGATCTAGAAATGCCGGCTGGTCTTTTTTATCCTGTCAAATCTAAGCCCTCTGTACCACAACTAACATTTTTGCATTAAATGGCCCTGAGTATCAGTGATATTTATTCACCCCCTAATCTAGCCTTACTTTGAAGCATGTGTTTACCTTTCCACCTGGGAGTATTCCTTCTAAATGATACAACCTGTATGATTAGTTTTAGCACAGGCTAAATTGCTGCAGTAGATGAGGGTCTCCAGGAGAAACACCCTCTCCTTCCCTGCTCTCTGCATCCCATCCATTCTGGAGGAGACTAAGAGATTGAAGACATATTGCACTCATTTTGGTGATAGCTGCTATAAATGTTAAGTGGCCTGTGAGGCTGGTAATATCCTGCAGAAAGCAGCCATGATAATAAGTCATGACAAAAGTACTAGAAATGCCTCACAGCTTGTCAGCTAATGTGTCTTTGCTGAGGAAATAAGCACAAGGAGCAGAAAACTCACTTCCAGTCTGGTTACTCTCACATAACTTTCTTTCACTGACTAGGAGGTAGTTGAAGGTGAAATTAGATCTTGTGATTGTTTGGCTCCCTGTCTCCGGGCATGGTACTACCCTCTGCAGTCCACTGAAGTGCAGCCTAGGAATTCAGTGGTGGGACATTCCCATCCCCACTTTGCAGAAAAAATACCATCTGTCACCCCTGCTCAGGATGCTGCCATCACTTCTGCTTCCCAGCCAGGGAGAGGCTTGTCCCTCCCTGAGGTCTCCACTCCCGCTTGCCCCAGCAGTGCTGTGATGTCATGGACTGACACCTGGAAGAGTTTGTTTTCCTGGACTGGCTCTGTCTCCTGGTTCTCCCCTAATAAAATGACTTGTTGGTTTAAGATGGTGTCTCTCAAGTTTTCTTCCAACTTTAGGAAATTAGATTTGTTTTTCAACTTGATCTGTATCTCTGAGAGTTTGACCAGTTTCTCAATCAAATGCAAGACCAAACATTATGACATTTTTCTTCCTTCTGTGGGATGTAGATCAAACTTTTTCCAAACATCTAGATACTTTTAGTAGTAGAATTTTAATCATTCACTCACATGTCATTAAGGATACAAAAATGGGCAGGAGTTGTGAAAGATGTGGCCACTAAATACTTGACGAAGACCTTCAGCTGGTAAAAATGGCATTTCTCCAGCTGTACAGAGACTGCTGCAGCTGTAGAGCAGCTGAGCAACCAACCCTCGTGGTGCCTGGGCCACAGGGACCTGGCACAGTGTGTGTCACAGTGGCTGGAAAGTGCCTGTGGGTCACAGTGACAAGCTGGAAAGGCAGGCAGTAGAGGCATCCTCAGCCACACCAGCCTGGAGTCAAGACAAACCCAGGTTCACCCTGTTTGAAGGAATGCCGAGAACTACTCCTAACACAGAAAAATGGGTGCACCTTTATGCACTTTGCAACATCAGGCCGACAAACATGATAAAACTGCAAGAGGACAGACTAACTCTAAAAAGACTACCAGGTGCTTCCCTGTTGCTGAGCTGTGTTACTTGAGGAGGTGCCCTATGGTTGCAGTGATGGGATCTCTGAAATAGCTCATCACAATTTCACATGTTACTGAGCAAGGGTTTTGGTTTAGCATGTGTAACTACTTCTGCCTCCTGCTCCCAGATGGTATCTCATGATACCTAAATCTAAGAGCCAAATAAGAATTCAGATTAATTAATTATTACTTAATAGTTGGAGATAAAATATATATTTTTCCATTTTTTTGAGATAAAAACTAATATAAAACAGTCTCACCTTCAGAAGTAAGACTGGCTCTGGTATAGCACTCAGCAGTAGTTTAGGCTTACAGACATAAAGTCCCAGCTGTACTGAAAGGCAAAAGTGATGCTGGCAACTGTTTGACTATCAGTCAGGAAAAGCAATCCCCTCCAGGCCAATGTGGGTACGATGGTAAGGAGAGTATCTTTGCAGTGATGATATTAATAGCTCATTTGCAAATTTCTACCCAAATCTATTCACTTCAAAAGCTCAGCTTGGGGACCAAGAGAGATATTTTTCAACAAAACATTAGTCTCAATTAACTAAATGTAACCAAGATAAATGAGCTGAAAAATCAGCAGCAGATAAAACTGGTGAGGCCATTAAATCTATAAAGGGAAGATGCTGAAACTTGGAAGGCACACGAATACAATCCTGCAAGTATTCCAAGGCAGGGTCAGAAAGGGATAATGAGGCCCTGCCAGGCCGGAGATGCTGAGAGGCCAGACGGTATTGACACAGACAGTCAAACAACAGTGCAGCCCACAGCAAACACTGTGCACTAAGGTGGGAAAGAATTTTAATGAGCAATTTTAGTCTCATACATGCTATGAAAAAAGGACTTGGCATTGTTCCCAATGACAGTGCCCTCCAGATTAGAAACTAAATCACAGCATCCTCAGGGGAGGATGAAAAGAGATAGCAATAGAGTATCTTTGTTTTTTCCTTTGATCCTTATATACTCACAGTAACATGTGTTTATAAGGGCTACATGGGAGTAAAAAGAGCAAGCTGAAGAATACAAATAAAATAAAATAAAATAAAATAAAGGAATGTAGTAGAATGGAACAGATCAACAATAAAGTAATTTTAGCTGATTTTAAGGCATTACTGCAAAGTTTTATGAACACTCACAGCAGGTCATGCACTCTTAGGTAAAGAGTAACTTATTTAGTAAATAGGGCCCCTTTAAAAAACTATTTTGTTCCTCAGTTCTCTCAGAGGAGGCAGATGTACAGAAGCAAGTAATAACTTGTGGGATGACAGGTTCTGCCCTCAAAAACACCATGGAGGGACCGGAATGTACATTGGAGGCAAAAGGAACAAAACTCTCTTTAAGGCATCAGGAGGCATCAAAAAGCTCAGCTGCCGCCTGCAAAATATCTGCAATATGTTATCAGCCCAGGGTAAATGAGTCAGATGCTTCCCCCAGGAGCCATTACACCCCAGGCGGGCTGGGAGCGGGGCCCGGCAGATGGCTGCTGGGGAAGCCTTTCTGCCCGGAAAACTGGGAATGAAAAGTGCGTGCCCCCGAGCGCAGCCGATCTCTCAATGACTGACTCGCGGCTGCTCCATCCCCAGGCCCCTGTGCCGGGAGCGCTCCCACCCCGGGCGGTGCCAGCACCAGAGCTGTCTTTGCTCTCCCGAGCAGAGCACAGGCTGCCACGGTCTTCCCGGCTTTGACCCGCTTTAGGCTACGAAAGTATGATGTGGGAAGTCGGCAAAGCTCCTGAAAAAGCCTACTATCATCATCGAATGAGAAATGCGCACCTTATTTCCCCAGCTCTGCACAACGATGTGCCACGTAAGCCCTCCAGGAGAGCAACATTTCTAGTTTCATGAGCGATTGTGCTACCACGCTATTGTGGGCTCGGCTCCCTTGTGAGAGCAATTCCCCAGCCAAGCTGCAGAGCCAGGGAAGGCCAGTTTGCTTCATCTGTTACTGCCACGGCTTGTTAAAAGGACAGATCCTCTCCCTGCTGCGCCGTTCATTTCCATTTGATCCCATTCATTATTTCTAACCAGCTTTTTATAAATCAGTGTCCTGCAAGAAACCTCGAAACCGAACGTAATGGAGACCTAGGCATGTACAGTGCTCATATCCAGACAAAGAAATTCCCGTTAAACTGCAGATGTCTCTGTGTGGCACTGAATGTGCAACCTCACTGCTGTTCACGTGGCTTCAAACACAGGTCTTCAGCAACCCTGAGCCAGCGCATGCAGCAAGGATCATCTTGAGTGTCACTTGGCATCGAACAGACACATTCATCCTTTCAAACTTTCCTATTGAAATAATCAGCAACTGGAACACTTGAAAGCAACTAAGTCTTTGAAAGAAAAGCTATGCAAGTTCTTTGTTCCCCCACAAACTTGGGATTACTGATATTTTTCTACCTATTTGGAGAGGTTATCATAATTTTTGAAAACATAAGGTAAATCTTTTAGAGAAAAGGCTTTCAACTATTTAGAGGTTTTATTTTTCCCCAGGTAGAGCCAAAAACCTTCAGTGTGTTCTACATCAGTGTCTTCCCTTAGGTTTTTCACTTAAAAATCAAAACGATCAAATTTTGCCTTGGTAGATTATTTCTATTATTTATTTGTGCATTTTCCTGTAAACAAGAGTGACTGCTTAATGGAAAGTTGTCTCCGGTGTTTCTCAAAGTAGAAAGTAGCTGCTGTCCCAGAGGCAGCAATAATTGCTTGAATGGCAATGAATAATTGCCTGGTAACGGCCAGTGCAGGGCTTTGCTTTTCACCGGGAACCTGTTCCCTACACAGAGACTAATTAGCTACTGCCGAAAGGAAAATGAAAATTGCAGAGCTGCTGTCCACTCTTACTCCCAGTGTTTTGCAAGGTGTTTCCTGACACCTCCCAGTCTCAGACCAGCCATAGCCTGAGTCCAAAGTCCTCCTTAGCATGTTTGGCCACCTGCTCTATACCCTTCCTCTGTGAAAGGATTTAAAACTACAGTGCAGTTTTCCTTTCTCCAGAGCAAAATAAAATCTTCAATCCTCAGCTAGCATGGATGGGCTCTTCCAACTGAGCAAGGGGCTTTTGGTTAATCAGCAAGTGGTGGGGCTGAATTGCTGGGGAGGCACTGAGCCATCACTTTGGTCACTGTACTTCTAGCAAAATATAAGGGAGAAGTGGGTGGGACAGACAGACACACAGCTCCACTTCGTACTTTGTGGGCCAAGCCCCCAGCTCTCCTCACTAAGGGCTGTCATGCCAGGTTGACTTTGCCTCTGAGACTTTAGGAAATCAAGAGTTTAGATCAAATCTCTCTCTGCTGGGTTCTAATACAGTCCTTTCTGGGAGAAATAAAGGCCCAGCTCTAAGAGCTATATAGATACACAAATGCTCAGAGAAGTTATTAGGAGGAAATTTCAGGAATAACTTATCTGTGGTGACATAATTAAATACTATATTATAACGTGCATAAATAGGAAAATTGAGCTAAGGCTGCCTTGGAAGATATGACTTGGTTATCTCCTAGTAACTGAATGTTTGACTTTGGAAGTGTAGCACTTCTTTACCAAAGCTTTCACGTGGCATATCAGTAGAGAACTTCAGTAGCTTCAGTCACAGGCTTGACAAGTATCTCCAGTGACCATGTCCCTTGTTGTCTTTCAGCTTCATTACACACAGCAAGCATGAGGGAGATGGAAAGAGTGAATGAGAATTGTAATTGCTTTGGAAAGCATGATGTTCTGTTCATGTTCACATGTGGACAGTCACTTCTTGGAGTAGCTCTTTTACCCTGTGTAAAACAATAATGAAAAGGTTAAGAGGGAATGTAATGGATAATTGTTTTAAAGGTAATAAATATATAATTGATTTCAAGCCTGCATTTTGCAGTAATCCAATCTTGCTCCCACTGGACTCCACAACACTTTCGAGACTCACTTGAAATGAATCAGGTTGCAGAGTTTCCACAAAGTAAAATCCAGCACTTAAATAAACTCTTTATTCTGAAATTCCAGGGTTGTCTTCAAAGATGCATAGTACTATTACTTCTATTATACAGATGTAGATGCTAATGTTACACAGAGTCAGCCAGATAGTCAGGTGATGAAAAAAAACAGAATAATTCACAGCCTGCTTAAATAAATGAACTTCAATGAAGCTACAGATTGTATATCCAATGGATAACTTATAATTTTGATTATTTACAAGGGAAGTTCAGATTCTTCTTGGAATCCATTTTTAAACACCGTTTGAAAACTGTATTTCAAATTTTTTTCAAAAGTCAAGTATTACTTTATCTATATGCACTGTTAGTATACCTCTTATTGCCTTCCCTAAATCCCCAAATTAGCCTAAGGGCTCTTGGTAGTGCAGGTAAACTACTCACTGCAGGGAAGGACAGTGGTTGAAGCAGCTGTGGTACTGCAGCAAGGGGAGAGGGTGGAGGCCGGGATGGGATGGGGCAGCCAGCACCAGTAATTCTGCACTTACCCTGCACGAACCCACCTGCTCCCCACAGCAGGGCAGCAAGATTCCCCAATTTCTGCACTGGGGAGGATGCATTAGTACTGCTGCAGCAACAACCACACAGGTGGCACTTGGCCTCTCCTGGACCTCAAACTCAGGCTTGGCATCTGCAGATTTGCAAAAATCTTTCATGAGTTGGGACTGAATCTTCCCAGTTTTCTCTAAAAGTGTCTGGCAAACACAGAAAGTGCATTTACAGCTTGTATCTTCCAACACAGCCTCCAAGCTACTGTATGTTTGGTCTGCTTCCCATTAGGGCACCCATACCTGCAGTTTGGTTTTAGGGATCTTCCCAGTCCTCTAATGCACTCTCATTACCCTGGGACAGGTTGTATATGTCAACAGGCATTTGCTTTGCATCCTTATTCTGGGTCCTAGTTCACAGCTGAACATTGTTTAAACTTCTTGTGGCATAGAAGCACCTGGACTCCTTCCTAGGGCACGATGAAGATTTCTAGCAGTTACTCTATACTGATGGTTTTATCTCACAGCAATGAATTACTTCTCTTCTGCCTGATAATTCAATGTGTTTCAGTTGGAAATTATGTATTAAAAGACTCAGCAAACTGAAAATTAGCAGTGATTTTCTTTCCTTTTTTTTTAATAATAAAATCAACCAGTGTTTCCAAAAATACTCTTCCTTTTCATGTGTCAATCACAAGCCAGAAACTGCTCTTGAATTATCGCTGTTTGTAGGAAACTGCCTTAACTTTACAGACACCAGAACAAAGTGCTTATTTTTGTTATCATGAAAGAAAAACTCACACGTCCTTCAGCCTGCCTATATTTCAAAGCCCATCAGAAGCAGAGCAGCAGGTGTAGCAGTTTCTCACATTCAGCTGGAAACAGTGATGATGAATTGCATATATGCCCCCAGATCTCTGCCCCTCCTCCAAAAGCCAATCTCTCAGATTAGGCTGAACACAAACAGGGCTGCACAGGACCACCTGCTCTCCCTTGTGCTACATAATATGTTCTCTAAGCCCAGATGTGCCTGGAAATGTAGTGAATCCAAGTTCAGAGGAGGCAACTAAGGGCAGTGGGGTATAATAGAGTGGGCTGCAGAAAAAGATAATTTATTTTCCAGTTGATAGACTGCTGAGAGTCTGTTTCAAAATGTATCTCTTGCCTGTTTAGTAAATGCTACTGTACACCATGCAACAACATTTCTGCCATCAGCTTACAGCAGAGACTGGTTTTCTTAGAGGAGTTTGGGCAGCAGCAGTTGCTACAGAGCAGGAGCTCACAGTGTGACTAGAAAATCTTTTTTCCTGTGCACCTTCATCTCTTCCTTCTGTATGAAATCCTACTTGTACAGGTTCCTGAGTGATTTAATCAAGGGGCTGGTTAGTTCATGGGATACATTTTTCCACCTTTTGTCTATATCTAGTTCACACTTTGTAGCTTTGGAGACCTCGCAGTAACATAATTTCTCACTGTAACTTTCACTATATGCCAAAATGGATAAATCTCATTCCAAATATGGTTCTCAGACCTGACATTTCAAGGACAGCTAAACTGCCAACCATTTTATGTTTGCATCTTAATTTATTAAAAAAACCCAAATAAAACAATCAACAAATAACAAACCCAACGAACCACAAACTCCCCCCAAATTAAAACGGATGGAACCAATGTATACTTGCAGTCCATCTTAAATTGTCCAGGTAGGCCCTTTTGTCCAATGTCCTTCTGCTTGCTTAACCACCTGCTAGCAGAAATGAGATGAGAAGATTGGCAACAAGAAATATGGTGCTGGTAGGAAGGAGACTGTTATGAAAAACATGAGAGACAAGGAAACACAGCTTCTCCAGTTTGGTCTGAGGAGCTGCAGAGCACGTCCCAGATGGCACACTAGACACTCCCAGAACAAGGTGATTTCTTTAATCAGAGGGATCTGAAGGCAGCTGAGAGTCTGGCATATATGAAACATACTGTGCTTATGGAGACAACTGCTGGCTTTGGCTCTGACAGCAAGGGGGAACCTCTGCCAGGGCCTAGCAGCCCCAGTGCCTGTTGTGATTTAGAAACAAAGTTATTTTCACCTGGGTGCCTGTGTAAAGTGCAAAGCCTCTCGGGCCCTTAGTCCCTACCCCAACCCCGGATACTCACACTGGGGCTGGGAATGTTGTTCTCACCCCTCCAGCCCTGCTGCCAAGCTGGGCACCTGCGTGGCAGTGCAGAGGGCTGGCTGGTCACTGCAGCGCTCCAGGGCCACACCACCATCCCAGTGTGGACACTGGAGACGACAGTACCACATGCCAAGTGCGCCTTGGGGGTTTATATGATTCACGTGATTCCATGGAGTGAAACAAGAGCAGAGCAGTAAAAGGTATCAAGAGGCACTTTTGACCAGAGGCTGATCAGAGAAGCGTATTTCAGATGGGTCAGAGGGAGCTGACGAGATGAGGATCAGTGCAGGAAAAATGTGGAAAAGGAAAAGAGAGAGGGGGAAAGAAGAGAAAAGCATATGAGGTGATTTCTGTTACTTTTTATTGGTGTTGCAGACTTTATTTTTTATAAGAAAAGCATTTCAGTCATGTCAAACTACCCCAGTACTTCAGTACAAGTCCTCACAGCTGCAGAGATGCCATCTTCTACGTCTCTGATTTCTCCCTCAGGTTTTATAGATTCCATGTCAGTGTTTGTCCCCAGTCCCCAAGACAGTCTTCCCAGCTCAGCACATTCAGTTCTGCCTGTTTTTACTTTTCTTATCTTACACGGTTTCAGTTTACAGACTCTCAGAGCTCAGTGACAGCCTTCTCAGTGACAGTGAGCCAAGGTCAGGCAACAGTGCTGCACAAAACCAGCCAAAGGCCAAGGCCAGCTGGGGCCCTGGGCTGTGGACCACGCTGTGTTCCTGAGCGTGGGAGCATGATATTCTGTGCACACAATAAACTGAAATATGTATACAGTCTGTATGCATGTACATTATATATACATTATATATATAATGTATATATATATATACATTAAATATATATATATATTTATGTGAATATACATAAATTCTGTCATGTTTTCTGTCTCTCAAAACACACAGTAAACTGAACGACATGTCCTGGGAACCTTCACAGTCAGGAAGAAGTCATACAGCTTCAGATAAACAGACTGCTAAACTATAAATGCCCATCCCATGTTAAATACAATTTCTGAGGTTTAAATAAAATTTTCAATGCTTTCTTATTCCTTTAGATCAGAATTATTGCCGGACAAAAAGTAGAACCACCCCTCTCAGCTCCCCCTAAAAAGCTGTTTCCCTGCTACCTAGCCTCTCTGCAGCAAGAATTTACAAAAATCTCTCAAGAAAACCACAGCTCTGCTTTTATAGTAAGATTTTAAGGCTAGAAACAGCCTGCTTTAGTCATGGCCATGTTTAAAAGAACTGTTTAAGGTGTCAGAATTTCAGTCTTGGGCATCAATTCACAGACATTTGGCAGAATTGTGTCCAGTTTCTCACTATTCACTGGATCTGACTTTTGCTACCACTTTCCCCCCATTTATTACTTTCTACATATCAAAGTCTGATTTTAAAAATAGCTCTTAATTTTTGTGTCATTCCTTCATGAATCTGAGTAGGAAAAAAAACCCAACATCCCCTAATCAATTTGAAATGTTGCAAAAACCACCACTTTCAAGCTTTCTGGGAAAGATATCAGCTTATCAAATATCTGCATGCTCATACATATGCACCTCTTCTCCTCTTAGGGCAAGTTATAATAACAAAATAATGTCTCCTGGTTTTCCGATCCACTGAAAATAGTTGCATACATACACTTTTCCTTTTGTTCAGAACTCATGGCAGTTTGTAAAATCCTGCTGTCAGAATTAGAGTGACAACACAGTGTCACAACACAAAATGACAACACAGTTCACAGAACTTAAGTCTGAACATTTCAGAGGATACCTGAGGCCAAAAGGGAAATAAAACTCTCAATTTGCAGTCCAAGTATCAGCCTGGAAGAAACCTAATTAAATTAATTACAAAATGCTTATTACAAGAATATTTTTTTCTAAATTTTATGATTCTGGTATTTTGAGTTGTAATATAGAGTTAAATTTATCCTACAAAGACTGATTTTAAATTATTCCATGAAAAGGCTTAGAGAATTAAAAAATAGTTATGCTAAAATGACTTTATGACAATGGGTGACGGTGAAGAATTTGAGTGCATTATAGAGACATCTGCTTTGCAAACCAAAAAAAATTACCAAGGTGGTCTCAATGACACTCCAAATGTTGCTTAATTCTTCTGTCTAACCTCTAAAACCAGATCTACAAACAGCATCGTCACTAACAACATCTATTACAGCTATCAAAAAAAAAAACATAGTAAGGCAGCGTACAGGAGGGAATTTAGGAACACAGGACTGGATAATTGTTTCTGGGGAATTGGAGACAAATGTATCATATAATTGATTTCATAAGTTGATCAAAATACATCCTAAATTAAAGTGACAGGAAACTCATAGGGGAGATAGAAGGGACACTGGAGGTTAAAGAGACCAATTTTTGTCTTTTTCGTGCTTACCCACACAGCCACAGCAGCCATAAGGCACAATAACTCATCAGTTGCTCAGCTGCACAATTACTTTTAAGCTGTTTCATTTATATGTAATTTGATTTATGAAACAGATCATGCATTAATACAGGGAAAAAAAATCTCATCACTGAAAATGATTCTTCTGCTGCCCCGGAACTGACAAAAGAGCCACCACTTTGGGAGGTGGGAGACTCACTCTTCACCCCAAGGCTTAGCACAAGTAGCTAAGTGCTCACAGAAGGCAAATGTTATTTTGGACAGATTTAAAAAGAAAAGTAATTTATATTTCTTCATTTCCCCCGTCAGCTGTCAGCTGTGCCTTGCGGAAATGAGTAACAATTTGTGGTATTGGGCACTACAGAGATCTTAGTAGTTTGTGAAGTAGTTTTCAACTGGCTTTTATACAGCATTGGAAAGTTCACTTTTCACTTGGTATCTTCCGGCTCAGCTTTGCCACTCTGCATTTGAACAGGGGTTGACTGGGTATTAGGTTTGATTTGCCTTTAGTAAAGTAATTCCCGTGTCAGGCCAAAGTACCATAGTGGATAACTGTGTCTGTTTTGCATTCAGATGCCTCTGAGAAGGAAGGTACCTGTACTTATAACTATTTCTTTTTACAACAATATAAATGCATAAGAAAGTAAGAGTTTTACCATCAGTGATCCAGGAGCACAAGGAACAGAAACTCTGGCAATTCAGGTGCTGCGCAATTTGAAAATGTAACATCTTTTTGTAAAGGAAATGAGGACTGTTTTTCAGTAATCATCAATGTATCTTCAGCACCTAATATAAATTCAGAGAATTCTTTTGATAATAGATAAAGTGAAATCATATAATTTGGAAGTATATGAAATATTTAAGTATCTGATGATTTTCTAAAATGTGTAGTTCTAGATTTCTGAGACCGAGGAAGTGAAAGGGAGAGAGAGAAAGAGATTATGTTACTAACTGGGGGAAGTAAACCCCCATATTGCATAATGACCCGTTGTATCCCACCAATTAGAAACCCTTATAAAAGTACTTTAAAAATGTAACTTATTTTCAATGGACAGACGTGGTTGTCTATTGAAGCTAAACAACTCATTTCCTTTTGAGTACAATTATTCCAGAAAAGTCTTTCATCAAAAAACATAATCCACAGTGATAAATCACTTAGAGCAATAAAATCACTTGCATGAACAAACACAGCTTCTGTCAGTAATTGTGCTTCCTTGCCCTAGGCACAAGTTTGTTACATATGGGAAGTGATAATACTTGTGGTTACAGTTCCCAGTATCATTCTCCTTTCCCAGTTCACACTTACTCATACCTATGCCTACCCAGCAGCAGTTACATAAGATGCAATTCCCAACATTTATAATCCACCTCTTGCAAACAATAAACCACATCAAATTAGCCCCTGACGTGCTTTGTACTAACAAAGTAATTTGCAGATCCATCATAAAGTATCAGGACTATTATTCGTCTGCAGTCAGTATGGACTTTTTTTCTGACAGTGTTACCTGCAAGCTCTTGGTTATATGAACTCTTAGTTGCTGTCATATAACTCAGGCAAAAGGACAAATTCAGTGCAATCTCTTTCCCGCATTTCTGGAAGCTGGAGTACATGTCCATCTGATCCAACATCATGAGATGTCCCAGAAACAACATCAGCAATGCTCAAGACCACTGATTTCTACTGGTGGTGTCCATTGCACCTACACATTATGGCTTTTGGGGGGACCCTGAACCCTGCCATTACCTTGACTAACCTGTTCACTTGTTTAGCTGTGTATAGGTCTGTTTACAGACTATCCTTCACTACAAGTCCTTTCTACATGGCAGTCATCAAAGCAGAGAATGTTCCTTTCCTCAGTACATTTGTTTTCCCTATTTTTAAACCTCCTCCCTAGGACAGGCTCGTTGCTCTTCTCAGAGGAACCTTGTCCCCATCTACTCACCTAATGCTATATCTAACTACTACAAAGAAAATTCAACGTGTAACTTGAAAGGTAACACTCACAAATTATTTACTTTCTCATCAACATTTCCTAATTATTATGTATAACTTTCTTTGTCCAGCCATTTCCACACCCTTGAAATAGACATTTTCACCACATTTCTTTAAAATTGGCAGTATATAGGAGATGTTCAGGCCCTCAAATTTTACTGGTAATCATCATAAGACAATAATAACTCAGGTTTGTCTCTGCAGTCCTTGTGCCAGATTCATCCAGCAGGTAGGTTCTACCTGCCCAATCATTCTGAAAGTCGGGTTTTTTTGACTGACAGTTGTTTTCAGTGAACAAGAATTCATATTCCGCTTTTCATAGCCATCTTTGAGAAATGAAAGAGGTATAACAGCATGTTAGGAAAAAGAATATCTGCTTAATGTCAAAGTAGTACCCTGTCTCTCAGCAAAGACTGTCATTAGTGTCAGCAGTGGATGTAGCTGCTACTCCAACCTCTCAGCTGTGTTAAATGATAGGAAGCAAAACCAGAGGGTTCTGGCATCAGTGGGGGGCAGCACGTGGAGCAGAAGGATTAACAGGAAATGTACACATGCATTAGAAAAGACACCACAGAATTTTTGCTACCACAAAACAATAAGGCAAACAAATAAATAAACAACTACTCTATCGTATTCCTTTCTGTTGACTTGAAATAGACTTGAAAAAAATTGCACAGTTTACACTGGATTCCAGTTAAGCATAAACTTAAGGTTATAGCTTTTTTTCCAAACAAAATGCAACTAGGGCACTAGCTAAAAGGGAAACAGAAATGATTACTTAGCTCAGGTCTGATCTTACAGAGTCAGCAAAAGAAGCAAAAGTAAGATCAGGACCTTACCCATGGGAGAGAAAAGCATAATATGCATGTCTCTGTTATATAAAACCTAGTACACTTGTATTGGTTTAGCAGGTTGTATTACACTCCCTTCATGCTTGTATAAAATGAATAACGAGCAATGTATTCTTTTTATACATATATATAGCATGCAAAGATTACAGGAAAGTGAAAAAGATATAAAGCCTGAAAGAAAGCAGGGCTGCCTGTGGGCTCGGTGACCAACCTGGATGACAGGCATCTGAAAATACGCTTCTTGGTCATTGTAACATTAAGCTATGAAAAATCCTCCCCTGTGAATACTGTTATGTGCTCTTCTTTAACCCAGCATTCACTAAAAGCTGCATCATAACCAAAACCCCAAACACTGGGGTTTTGCATATAAGACCATGATATTATTTGTGCTCTTGATTTAAATAATTGATTTTTTTATTATTTTATATTCTTTTATTAAAGCAAAAACTGATTCCGGATTTACCATTGGAAAGTGTCCATAGTAGCATATAATGCCACGAATTAATATGCTGTTTTGCTGACCTGGAACCATCACATATTTCTGGGTACTCCACATATCAATCAGGATTAAACTAATTATCATTAATGTTTCTGACTTACTGTTAATTGCATTTTATAAAAATTAAAACATAAAAATCTCATATAACATTACAAATGCTTATGACTGCCTTTCACTTAGAGCTCTTGAAAAACTGCAAGAAATTACCATGTCTTGTAAACTCCTGTTAGGAATGCCACCTTGTGGATAAAAGCTGTATGGACCAACGATTCCAGGTAAACTTCACTAAAATTTTTACTTGCAAAAAAATATCCGTTTTGCAGAAATGAGCTATTCACGTGTGACCTTTCAGAACTGTGAAGAATTCTTTTATTAACTATTCCGGTTAAAAATGACTGTGAATATGGCTTTCCTGTCCTCATCTGTATTAAATGCTAATTAATTATGCAGGGAGCACTAGTTTCATTAGAGATGGGATGCATTTATTAGCATTTTAAACAGAATCAGATTGCCACATGTACTTAGTAAAAAAGTCCACTAAATGCTTACTCCATTTAGATATAATTTAGTGAATTATTCTAAAATGTATAGAAAATACATTTTTCTCATAATATGTTGCTAGGGCAGAACCCTATGAGCACACTTTAACTTCTCTAAGCTTCATGGGGCATCTTTGGTTGGTATATAAAAGGTTGAGTTTAACTACAAATAAGGAAACACTGGATTTTTCATTTTGTCTTATATAGATCCTGTTATGAGCTGAAAATGAATTGAAAATAGCCATTGTATTGCAACTTGCTTGTGAAAGCACAGAGAAATGTCAGGTAAACAAGAATGGAAAGAAGGGGTCCAAGAGCATCTAATAAACCTTAAAAGATCTCTAACTTTTAAAAGCTTGGAAAAATAAATAATAGTTAGCTACATTCAATAAAGCTGACATTTACACAGGCACTTTCCTTCTGTGTCTGTTCACCTCATTTTCATAATGAAAGTATATATAGCCCAAACCATCACAGGACTTATTGTATAATGAAATTTAAAACTAATGAGCCATATCCTAATAGCCATGAGTCAAGTCAGAGTGTGCATTAGTAGACCATTTGCAATTCTCTAGAGACAGAAAGAACAAGGCTAAACGTATCCAGTAGCCTATTTAGCACACAACTTGTTCTGTGTACTGATCACACTACAGCAGAACTGAAACGAGTTCACAATCTCTGGCTCTCAAACCTCTGTGAAATTCTGTCAGCAGACAAGTTACTCCTGGGGCAGCCAAATATGACTTGTGATTATTTGCTTTGACCTGTTGTGTAACATGGATCTGACTTGTCTGAATTGGTCCTCTTTCTATCAAATCACATTTTTTCATGAAATCATCTAACATGTCCAGACAGGGAAATCTTTACCATTCTGTTATGTACCTTTATCCCTTCTTGTAACACGTCCAACTTCTACTTAGAATTGCTGGATCACTCTTTCACTGCTAGATGGAACAGTTCCTTATCATATTTTTTTTCTCCAAAGATGGTTTGTCTAGGCTAATTCTTTCACTAAACTAAGTAAATTCTGTTTGTTGAGACTCTCATGCCAGTGCTTTTTTTAAATCCTTTTATTGCTCTCATGGCCTTTTCTGTCCAACTTCCCAGCACTACTGAAAATTATGACTCCTGGAACTGGGCATAGCATTCTTTCAAAAGGTTACACCAAATAGTCAACGATATTACTTCCCTGACAGTAATCCCATTTCTAAACCTCAGGATCTCACCAGCCCTTTTGGCTGCAAGGCATGCTGAAAATTCATGTTCAGTTGAGAATGCACATTGTCTCCATACACTGTTCAAAGTCAGCATTTCCTACCACAAATTGTTCTACTTGCTAAGTATGTTCTCAAACCTCCATGCTAGTAGAAACTCAGGTTCATTTTAGGCCACAGTGAAATGCAAGTTGCTTACAGCTCCCAACCAAGCAATTCATCTTACTCTCTTTAAGCAGTTCCTTAGTATTTAAGTTTTGTGGCATCTGTAGATTTTTTACTTTTACTTTATTTCCTCCTATGTTCTTAATAAACTCATGGTCAAGAGCCAAATCCTGTGTGAACTCACATAACAAATCTGTTCAATCTTTCCAGTTTGACTCAATTATTGTCATGATGAATTTTACATTTTTGGGTGATACTCTGCATGTTTCCCAGTTCTGATAAGCATGCTGAGTACACTTATAACTCCTGTGGAAAAACACAGTAACATTTAAATCCTCCTTAAGCTGCTAATACATGTTCAGAATCAACTGGCCATTCACTTTAATTCACTGACATTAACTACTCATCGCTGTTTCAACTATTCAAGTGATTTTTAAGCCCATGATCCTGAAATAATATTCCAATTGAATGAAGGTTGGTCCACAATTGTTAAGACAACCAGCTCATGTCTCCACTGAACTAAGTGTGAATAAGAAAGATTAAACAGTCAGAGATTTCCTTTTCCATACTAATTCCTCAAAATACAGTAGGCTTTCCATGCAGCACCAGGCATGTCTGTGTGCAACATAAACAGTGTTTAGACATTTGCTATTTTGGATGTGGGATTCTTTTCTATACATACTTTCCTTCCAGAATGATGGAAATTATCTCACTAACCATCTCGGTTTCAGCAAAGTGAATTACAAGATTATTGGTTACTATACATCTAGCTTTCAAGGAAACATAGGATGGAACACATCTTTCAAGAGTTAAGAATATCAAACTCTAAACCCCACTTCTTTTAGTGGATTTTCTTTATATCAGATTGATAAGGATTTACAAACATATTTACAAAGAAAGTGCTACAGTGTGGATCCTCCAGTTTTATTTGGAAAAAAATACGGTGGATACAAATGAGTAATGCATATTTCAGGAATGCCAAACATGATATACTTAATAGCATTGTGTGTTCTTGATGTCCTTGAAGAGCAAAGTTGGTAGCACGAAAAACAAGAATCTTCCCTGTAGAGTTCCACCAGCTAAAATATTCCATTGCCTCAAAAACATAAATAGCAATTATTTTTGAATTGTAAGATACTAAGAAAACAGAATTATCTTCTCAAGTTGTCCTTATGTGCTCTATTCACCCTTTACCTCACATCACTCTTTGTCACCCTGAGAAGGGCTGTAACTAAAGGCAAGTAATGAGCAGCTGGTACATGTATAAGCAAAACAGTATTTTACACATAAACATTCCTGTAATAAAAAGTGTAAGTATAGACATTACGTTTGTCCTTACATTTGTTACATTCATCCTTAAGGTTTTTCATGTAGTAGCAAGTGTTCAGCAAACATTTATCTATACAGAAGAATAACAGCCTAACTAAAGCTATGCTTTTACTCCAGATCAACAAAGCTAATGGAAACATGTATCTAGTGGCAATGTGTATCTATGCACACTCACACTCTCTGTCAACCTGGCTTTTATTGATTGAGACTGAAACATCCTATCGCTAGACAAACAGGAGCAAACTGTGTATTCAGCAAGCCTAAAAGGCTTAAGGAATCCTCCTAACCAGCACCATATAGATTTGCCCTTGTGTATCATTGGCACACCATTTTTGCCTTAAGAAGTTAATAGAAAATATTGTATGACAGCATTCACTGTGCACAATGTCTGCACACTGAACACACGAGGCAAAAAAAGGTCACTTGTGTCCACTCTTTAATGTCTTTTGAATATTTCATAATACTGATAGTGGGGGAGAAAAAAAGACAGTAACAGCAGCACAATGTTTGTCGAATCACAGTATATTGTTAACACTAAGAAAATCCAGGCTGGGAAGACAGGAGGGTTGCTTCCCTCTCTATCCTATGTCCCCACAGCCAGCTATACTGAGTACGCTGGAAATTTTTTCTCTTCTATTTCCCCAGGCCCAGCAGAACAAGGCAAGCCAGGAGATTGTACATCACAGCTGCCAGAACACAGCATCAGCACCAGGTCACAAATACTGTGCATATCCAGGATCACAACACTACTGCAGCATTTCATAGTGCCCATTACGAGGATCCACAAGCAGATGTAGCGCACAAAAATAGTTCACTGAAATTAATTATTTGTTGAAAATGAGCAAATACTGTAATGTAAAAGCGTTTAGACGTTCTGAGAAATGTATTAATACCTTATGTGCTCTTTAACCACTGCCTTTAAAGACCTTAAGTCCACATTGAAAACCCTTAACTAGGTACAACTGCTCATTTTTTTACTTACTCAATTTGTATCAGCTGCTATAATGGCTCATGCAATAGGAAAACAGAAACTGGAAGTTTTACTAATACTTTCTACTTCAAGCTTGAGTTACTGCCATAAACTTTGAAATACTGATTGAGTCACGCCAAAATAAATCCCCTGCTAGTTTAGTTCTGACTGGTTTATCTGACAGTGAGTTATCTCAGGGTAGGATGTCGGCTTCTAGTCTAATCTTAGAACCTCAGCTTTCTCTTTCAGGTACTTTCTATGAAAACAAGCTCTTCTTTGAAGACATTTTTTTAAAGTATTGTAACTGTATGACAAATTGACCTGTGATGTCAAATGGCATTAAGCCCTATGGAACCAGTTACTGTAGGATCTCCACTGAGTTCTGAAGCTAAAACCAATTCCTGTTCCAGTAATTCAGTCCAGGCAGTTGGCTTTGTTTGGGTTTGGATTTGTTTGGTTTTTTTAAGATTTAGAATTCTGGTCTTGTACTGAGCACATCCAGAGAAAGCATTAAATTTTTTTTCCACTTGGAACTACTGTAAGAATCGGACTGAAGCATACAGAAATACAAGGTGGATGTGCCTTATCACCGACACAAGCAATGCTTCTTTTTTGGCAATATGCTTATGCAATTCTTTCTTACAGAACTTGGATTTTTTTAAAAAATTACATATTTATGGTCTTTCCCATGTTGTGTCTGGAAAATGACAATTCCCCTGCCACGTGAGGAAACTGAACGAGTCAGGTCTTTTCAACCTGGAGGAGGTTCAGGGGGCACCTCATCAGCTTTTCAGTACTTCAGTGGTGGCTAGAAAGAGGACAGAGGCTCTCTCTTCACAAGGAGACACATGGAGACAAAGGGGAAGTTGCACCAGGAGAAGGTTCATCTTGATATAAGAAAAAGATTTTTTCCCAGTGAGGACACAATCAGTGGAACAACCTCCACAGGGATGTGGAAGAGCCCCATCGCTGGAGGTTTTTAAGACGTGCCTGGGCAGGGTGCTAGATAATCTCATCTAGGCTCCCTTTCCCACAAAACGTTGGACTGGGTGATGTTTTGAGGTCCCTTCCAACTTGGGATGCTCACGATTCTGTGAAAACAAAAACTTATTTTTCAAAGTTACTGCAGAAATAGTGAACGAGGATTGAGCAGGGAAAAGAACTACAAAAGTTCTAAAAAGGTATCCAAGAATGGCATTACTTAAAAAGCTATTGTGTTACACCTACGTTATCAGCTACATTTAATTATACTGTATAATGCAGCCACTGTGGCAAAGTGCTTGGGTCTTTTACCTTAGGCTGAAAGAAATTCTTTAAATGACAATTCTTTAAAATAGTTTACTAGGTGGTGTCTTCTTCACCTCTAATGTGGCAAGAAGGTGCCTCTAATGTGGCAAGAAGGCGCACAGAGGAAGCTGTCAGATATGATAACAGTTCAAAGTCCCAAGTGAATCTTGACATCTAGCAAATGTTGCCTATCGAAGAGGCAAAAAATGTTAACCATTACCAGATTATTTGAATCTTGGTGGGAAAGTCGACCTCCCACCTGATGACGGACAGCTCTTTACCTGTAACTGTGTGCCACTCAAAACTAGCCAGTACATCATTTCGCCATATATCTTAGTGTGAAATGTAGTTTATTTTATGTCATTGCCAAATATATCCCCAGGTACCAGAATACATTTCTCCATAACCACATGATCTCCTAGTACAACCTACTCTATCTTTTTTCTTCAGAAAAAAACAATAAAGAGCCTGTCATTAGCAAAACCACACAGATCTATTTTAGGTTACATAACGAATACCTCTGATGCTATCACACTGGAATTCATCCTTTGCTTTCCTTGATGAGATGTCAAGCAATTTGGGAAGCTTCTTTCTTACACTAATTCATGCAAAGCAAGAACCGAATAGAACATCAAGGCCGTTAACTTAAGAAAATAGGAAAATAGAAGTAATTAGAACAAGAAAGCTCTATGATGTCAAAGATAAAACTTATAATGCAAAAAAATAAATGTAAATAAAAGGCAAGGTCTGGTTGTTATTTAAGAAGACCGCTGGTACCACTAGCAGATTCTTCTATGGGATTAAAAAAGAATTCTAAAGTTGAAAGTTGAAACAGAAAACATACAGGAGAGAGACCACAACACACTGGAGGAAGAGTCACATCTCAAATATATTAAAAATAGTGAATCAAGTATTCTATTTGACACAGGAAAATATCTGGGAGAAAAAAGTGTGAAAAACAAAAAGACCAGATTTTTTTACATAAACACTGGCCTCATGATACATAATAAAACATTATACAAAAAGATATCACAAAATTCAATGGTTCTTCACTGGTTCAGGGATTAACAATACAACTACACTTCAGTCTTTGTAGTGAAATCCATTCTCATTAGTAACATATGAACATTATTATAGTATCTTATTATGTTTCAGTGCCCTAAGTGAAATGAGTTAAAGTTTAATTAATCACCCACAGACCAAAGGATCACATCATTGTTGCAACAAAACCAGAGCTATTAGTTTCAGAAAGGTCAGACTTCATTATCTGTGTCCTTCCATGGAGGACACTTCAGGCTTCTGAAGGAGACAGCACTGCCAAGGAAAGCCGGTAGTGCCGGCATCTCTACTGTGTCTGACCTTCAAAAAGATATTCCAGTCTTTTACACTCTCAATTCACAGCCTTTCACCACCACTAGAAATCTCACACATGTTACTTACAAATACTGTTGAAAGCTTGGCAACTGAGTATAAAACTGTGGATGTTGTACTGTGGACTGGACACAGCCCAGGTGAATGACGGATTTAGTAAAACATGCAGCTTGTTAAGAAGGTATTGCAGTTGACACTGGGGACATTGGATCAGTTGCTCAAAAAACTTTCATGAAATGATTTTGAATTAAGGTTTCTATATGGTGCATCAGCACACTCATATCAGCAGCACAGACCTGGTGATCCCCATTCCCTGTCTTTTTCAGGGTCTCTAATAGGCTCCAGTGGATTGGAGGCAGAGCGCTGTAAGAACTCAGCAAGTGAAGCTGACTTAATGGATTCTGGTTTATTTCTGCAATCCTCAAGGCCCTCAAGATAGCAGGTGCAAACTTAGAATAATGAGCTGTAGATGAAATAATAATCGGGCAAGTTCTATCCTGCAATCGATCTGCAACTACTTTAGCAACAGCTGTGTGCGTATCCAAAATATATCCTGTAGTACTGTACACAGAGTGAATGGCAGCTAGACAGTCCTCCTCAGAGCACCAGCCAGCCACTAAGTCCTGCTGAAGTTTTTCAAGTAGATCTTTCCGTAGCTGGAAATGGCCCTGATTTTCCAGCTGGTTAAATAATTGTGTTACCAGTTGTCCATCTTCATTAGCAATCAGGTGCAAGTATCGCTCAAGATTGGAGGACTTCAAAATATCTACTGCTGATGAAAAAGTAGGAATTAATTTTCTTCCCCTCAAATCATAAACACCTGTTCTTATGAAGTCAGTCAAAACATTGTTTTCATTGGAAGCACAAATACATTTTCTGATAGGAATTCCCATCATTTTAGCATAGAAAGCCGCTAATATGTTGCCAAAGTTTCCTGTAGGAATGCAAATATCCACAGGGCTTCCAAAAGGAATAATACCTTGATGAACAAGATCAAGGTACGCAGAAGCATGATAAACTATCTGAGGAAGCAGTCGTGCCCAGTTTATGGAGTTTGCTGCAGCTAAAGCAGTTCCATATTCTACTGTAAGAAAGCCAGTAAAATCAGAATTAGTAAAGATTTGCTTTATAGCTGTCTGGCAAAAATCAAAATCAGATTTGACACCCACTGACCATGCATTTTCTCTCTGACAGCCAATCATCTGAGATTTTTGAATTGGGCTTACTCCATCCTCAGGAAAAAAATTCATCACAGCAATTCTCCGTTTGTCAGTGTCATGGAGACGACTAAAGCCATCTAGGACAGCACTCCCTGTGTCCCCAGAAGTAGCTACCAGAATCAAGTAATTGCAGCTTCTGGGAATGCAGGAGGCAAATAAATGTGGCATCAACTGTAATGCAAAATCTTTAAATGATGCTGTTGGTCCATGAAATAACTCCAGAAGAAACTGATTGCCTGCCAAATGCCTTACTGGGGCAACTTTAGAACAACTAAAGTTTGCTCCATAAGCAGTTCCAATAATTTCTGCCAGCTTAGAAGCAGGAATATCAGCAGGATGTATGCATCTTTCTAGTATGACCTCAGCTCTTTCAATATAAGTTGCTTCTATCAGACCTTGCCATTCTCCAGCAGTGAATTTTGGAAGTCGTCTCTCAGGAACAAAGAGTCCTCCATCAGGGGCTAAGCCCTGAATAACAATGTCACTGAAATACTTATAAGAGTCTTTTTCCATACTCCTTCCAGACCTACTAGACCGAGTTGAAATGAAAGTTTCCAGTTCTGAGTCTTGGTATCTCTTCACAGCATCAAGTACCTTTTCTGCTACAACCTCTGCGGCAATATCCTCTCCACAAAAAACACGGATGTCGTACCACCTTTTGTAAAATGGCTTCCTAAACTGAAGTATGTCCTTGAGAGAATTACCAGCAGACAGGCCCACGATGCGATCCACTGCCATTGATTTCAGCCTGCTCATAATGACTCTCGTGGGCACATCCAGATACACAACTATTCCATTTTTCTTCACGTGCTGCATGCCAGCAGCATGCATTGGATTGGACCCACTAAGGGAAATGACACTTCCAGATGCTGAAAAATTCAACAGCGCTTTTCCTTCCTCCTCTAGAAATTCCTCATAACCAACGTCCTGCAGTTTTTCTGACACACTCATATTCCAGGATGTTTCAAGGACATCGTCATCTATGTCTATGACAGGGCAATCTAGTTTCTGGCCTACTATTCTCCCAGTCGTTGTTTTCCCAGCACCTGGAGGTCCCATCAAGATAATATTTTTGTTTCCAAGAAGAGAATGGCTTGAGAACCATGACTTCCATATCTGTGCAAATGCAACAGGTCTTGAAAGCATCAGTTTTAAACACATGCTAGAAAGACTGTTTTGGGTTATTAGTCTCAAAGGCCGATACTGAAAAATGTGAAACATCTTCTGATGAGTTATTGTGGGGGTTTTTCCAAGGCAACTTGACAATCCACTTAACTGCTTCGGAAAGAGAAAAAAAAACAGACAAAAAACCAGTAACCAGTCCTTCAGCAAACATCTAGGAAAAAAACCTAAAGGACATAAAATTCAGAACAAAACTTCAAACATAAATCCAGCTATGACTTCATCAGTGCCAGGGAGGTATTTTTCAGAGAAAGACTCATTTCGCTCTCCTGCATAGTTCCAGCTCATTTCCACTGACAAATTCAACTGTTTGCAAATAATATTGTTCACAGAAATTCAAAACCAATTAGTTTTTCCTCTATTAGACTTGCTTTTAACTACACATTTACAAATCACGATTAACTTGATTACCTTCTTGTAATCAAAATGTTAACAAAATATACATTTGTCCCACCTCCCAAGTTAACTTTGATTTTTTTATACTTTCTTGCTGCAAAAACAAATGCAAGACCCACTTAAATACACAGATAACTCACAGTGTTGTGCAACAGCAAGGCTGAATGAGTTGCATTCAAATCTCTTCTGAAGGGATGCCAAACCGAGCAAGGGATCTGTGAAGAACTCCTATACTGGAATTGTGTTGAGTGTAATTTGAGGGGGGAGAGAAAAGGGAGGGAAAGAGAGAGAACACATCATGAAGACACTCTACCTTCCAAAAAAAGTCACTAAGAAAGATGGATTTCCAAAAAAGATTAAGCAAGAAACTCCTGACATTGTGCTTTTTTTGCTTAGAGAAATAAACACCAGTATCAGCACTAATTGCAGCACATGATGTTTAGGGAGGTCAAAGGGGGAAAGACTCTCAAAATCTCCCTAAAACTGAGGAGGAGGTGGGAAGAGCATTTGCTCAATTCTGTGCAAAAGATGAGCTTGCAAACAGTAAGTCTGCGTTTGCATCCAGTGCTG
Source organism: Lepidothrix coronata (assembly GCF_001604755.1). NCBI lineage: Eukaryota > Metazoa > Chordata > Aves > Passeriformes > Pipridae > Lepidothrix > Lepidothrix coronata. Next base: position 4,297,909 of record NW_016690239.1, on the reverse strand, counting down.
TGACCTGGTGGACATGCTGTAATTACAAGACATAGAGCGAAGATGGGCATATCATACTGTATATGCTTTTTTTCCCTCAATCCTTAGCGAGTCATCCTGTGTAAATACAAGTTTTTTGTAACAGTCATTAAAAAGGAAAACCAAACTGCAAAGTGTAATATCCAGTATGAATATAAAGCTGCAGTGCAATAGTAATGCACTCTAGTGCATTATGTATGTCTATATTCACAATAGGGACAGAAAGAGATCTTTGTATTAAGCTTGCAGATGCAAAAGAGTTACATTCGGGATTAAAAACCCCCAAGAATGTAGAGACAGTATTTTTGTGACTTTATTTCTTGAACTTAAGAATCACTTCAAGCATTATGTGTGAACTAAGGGAGTACAAACCACACCAAGCACAGTCCTGCCTGCCATGTCCAGCTTCACTAAAGATTCGCTTGCAGCTGCAGTCGCTTGGTTTGTGCTACCCAGCTGCTGAGTGTAACATCTGGGCTGCTCTATGAATTTAGACCATAGGTATTGTTTGAAATCAACTTAAGTTAACCTGGTGCAAAATCTTGCAGGGAATTTTTTATCCAGCTACTCATTTCAACCTACTGCAGTGTAGCCCATCTTGCACCCACCCACATAAAGCACATGTACACAGATGCCCGCAGCCATTGAATGCCACCTGTTTCTTTGAGATAATGTTTTGTTCCAGTGGCAAAACTTTTCTGCAAAACCAGCTAAAATTAGCCATCCAACTTTAGATATGAACCCCCACGCCAGAAGGGTGTGGTTTTGTTGCAGCAGAGCTCACACTCAAACCTCTAGTAAAATTTTATGCTTTGGCAACACACCTCCACCCTTCACCTGGACGTGGGCAGCACCTACACACCATCAGCAATGACCCACCATTCTGTCACCCACTGCCGGCGACAGCCCTAGTGAAAACCGGGCCGTGTTACTGGGATAGACATCAGATGATGCCCTGGACCAAGATCCTACACCGGCTCTCGCCTCAGCAGCTCGACGCGCCCTGAAGGAGCCGAAGCGTGGATGGGCGGAGGGACGGGACCGGGGGGACCGCACCCACCCACGCACCCACGCGGCCACGGCAGCTCCGGGCTCCCATCTCCCTTCGGGAGTGGCGGCGGCACTCCTGTCCTGTCCTGTCCTGTCCTGTCCTGTCCTGTCCTGTCCTGCCCTGCCCTGTCCCGGCTCGTCCCACCCCATTCCTCCCTGTCCCGGCCCGGTTCAACCCCCCGCGCCCTGAGCGCAGCGCGCGCACGTACCGGCGGGGGCGGGGACCGCTGCCACAGGTGCCGCGCGCGCCCACCGCGCGCCCCAACGGCGCACGCGCAGCCGAACCGCCCGGCCCCCTCTGACTTCACGGACGTCCAGTGCGCATGCGCCGCCGACAGGTGTCGGCAGCGGCTCCGCCCCGTCATGGCGCCGTTACCCGGCAACGGTTTCCCTGGTAACGGACAACAGGAGCCGGCCCGGCCCCGCCCGCAACCTCTCAGAGGCCAGAGCTCCGCAGAGAGGTGGGAGCCCCGTGTCCCAGTCCCTCAGCGAGGCGGCCGCCCCTCGGGGAGGCGGGCGCTTCCCCGCGCCTGGGGTCTCGCGGCGGGAGGATGGCGACGCAGAGCGCCCAGGACGGTGCCTGTGACCCCCCCCCCCGGGCGGAGAAGCCCGTCAAATCCGCCGGGTACGTGGTTGTGACAGAGCCACTTGCAGGCAGGGAGGCTGGTTCTGTCAAGGAGATGCATCTAAAGAGGTGTTAAAAAAGACCCCAAACAGACTAGTTTTTGAATAGTTATTGCTCCTCAGAAGGACGTTGAGGTGCTGGAGCGTGTCCAGAGAAGGATAGTGAAGCTGGCGAAGGGGCTGGAGCACAAGTCCTATGAGGAGCAGCTGAGGGATCTGGGGGTGTTTAGCCTGGAGAAGAGGAGGCTCAGGGTGGACTTTATCACTCTCCACAACTGCCTGAAAGGAGGGTGTAGCCAGGTGGGAGTCGGCCTCTTCTCCTGAATCATGGGTAAAAAGTGACAGGATGAGAGGGCATAGGCTTAAGCTGCACCAAGGGAGGTTTAGGCTGAACATTAGGAAGAAATTTTTTGGTGATTAGACATTGGAATGGACTGCCCAGGGAGGTGATGGAGTCACCATCCCTATAGGTGTTTAAGGAAAGACTGGACATGGCATTTAGTGCCATGGACTAGTTGACATGGTGGTGTTCAGTCACAGGTTGGACTCGATGATCTAGAAGTCTTTTCCAACCCAGTTGATTCTGTGGTTCTGTGATCTGAGGGTTTACATCCTGCTCCATGAGATGATGATTCCGTTTAGTGTCTTCAGTGTCATCTTGTTCACTGATAATTTACAAACACTCTTATAAAGAGGAATCACGTGATGTCTTTGTTATTTGCACTTACAACAACTTCTCGGTAATTAGCTGAAAAGTTGGCTTTTTAAATTTATTTTTCTCAGTGCCCCACTTCCATACTTTCTGTGTGTCAGGTTGACACTGTTCTTCCTCTGACATTGTTTCTTTTGCTTCTCTTTCTCACCTCTTACCTTAAAAATATAGAAAAGACCTTTTGCCAATAGTTAAGCAAATGTGTTAGGTTTTTTTGAAGTCCCTATTAACGTAAGAGAAAACTGTTACACCGTAGTAACAGAGTTATCTGTTGTGCCAGGCACCCACCCAAGCCACTCCTATCACTCCCCTCCGCAACTGGAACAGGGGAGTGAAAATATAATGAAGGGTTCATGAGTTGAGATAAGGACCAGGAGAGATCACTCAGCAAATACTGTCAAGGGCAAAACAGACACAAATTCAGCATAGTAATTGAATTTCTTACTAACAAAATCGGAGCAGGATATTTTTCTTCTTCAATATGTTATCACAGAGGCGTTACCACCATTCCTGATTAGCCTGGCCTTGGTCAGTGGTGGGTCTGTCCTGGAGCGGGCTGGCATCGGCTCTGCCAGAGATGGAAGAAACTTCTAGTAGGTTCTCACAGAAGCCACCTCTGTATCCCGCCTGCTATCAAAACCTCGCCACGCAAACCCAGTACATACACTGAGCATCTTTAGTAAAAGGTTAATGTAGGTCATAACTCAACAGCTTTAAAATGAGTAGAAGTATCAGTGATACTCATTAGAACAAAGATAGTTATCGCTTTTCAGGTAAAAGGATTTAGACTTGTGAGATTCCTAGTTCTTAATCTTCTCCATGTAGAAATAGATTGTTTGCTTGTTTGCTCCCATTGTGAATGGACATACTTTTGGAGGTAGATACTTTTGACAGACAGAGGAAGGTGAAAGGACAGTATGGCAAAGCACACACACTAAATCCATTCTTGTCCTAATACCATTTGGGGATTTCAGTACTCTATGACCATCAGATTCAGTTTAGGCAAGGGGATCTTGGTTTGGATATAATCTGACTGAATCCCCTTCTGATCTCATTAACTTTTGTTGTCACCCCACTTCCTGTTTTGGTTTACAATGTGACAAATATCCAGCTGGTAACAACAGTGTCAAACCTTGTTAAGAGCATAATTTGACCAGTTTAAACTAATGCATACAAAATCTAGTCTTTTGTGGGTTTTGTGGGGTTTTTGTTGCTTTCTTTTCTCAAATGAAATCTTATATATTTCACTCTCAGCTGATGAGTTACTGCTCATGAAATCACACCAAGCATTCTCATTTTCCCCAACTTTGGTGTCCCAAGGTTACACTTAAGGAAAATGTATAGACTTCTTCTGTCTTCTTATAGATGTATTGTCATTTTTCTCCTTGCGAAATGATGAAGGATTAGATTCTGAAGTCTCCCATAACCATGTTTTCTTCCCTGCAACCCTCTCTGACCCTATGATATTGGTATGTGACATATTTAGCTACTTCCTTGGCCTGAAAAGTCACTGAAAAGAAACAACTGCCACATTACTTTGTCCAAAATAATGCCTATAGCTGTCTACAAAAGATATCTTTACCTTATGGCAGTATGTAATAAACTCAGTGTCTTCTCATTCATTTTCTCATTCCAAGTCTCTGTGAACCCCACTAGGTCAAACTCCTCATAAAGTCAGTGCCTTTTTCTCCTGTATGCCTACAATGCTACTCCTAGCAAATGGTGAGGAATGTAATTATTTATCAGTTTGATGGGTTTGTGCCCGTCTGTAGCTGTTAGCTGTGAATTTAACAGAAAAACTAAATAAAACCTCATTCCTTACTTAGAAGTATTTATGGAATTATGTGTACTCTCATGTACATAATCCTCTTTCTGATTTTGGAGACCAAATCTCCAAAACACAGAACAACTCCTCATTTTTAATCAAGTCCTCTAACATGTTCTAATGTTATGATCATAAGTACAAATACATGCATTGGGCATTCGCAGCTCACACACAAGGGCTTTCATCAGTGTTGCTACTATGATACATGTTCACTAGCCCAGCATTTCATGGTTTCTTTCTTCTTGTTTTAGTATTTCCATAAAATAGGTTGCACTATATGTAATATATAGAAATATAACTATATATATATAATATAATAATGTATCGTACAACAACATAACAAAATTATATAAAATATATACATATTATGTATGTTATATGTAAAATATACAGGGGCGGTGTTTCCTTACCTGAAAATGTGGTATAGTTTTTTTTCATAAACATGTTTTTTTCTGTAAAAGAAGAGCAGATTTTCATCAGCTTTTATCTACCATAAATTATTGTGACATGTTTCCTAAAGATAGACTGATTTTAGAAGGTACAGTGAGGTAGCCTTCGCTTCAGGAGCAAGGAGTTCTGCTCCCTCAGGCAAACATCTGTGCCAGCTCAGTCCTTCAGATAGAGGCAAGATGTTGCTAATCAGCTAATGATCAGCATTTGGCTTCTTTTGCAGATTTTGATTAAAGCAGAAGTAGCAATGCCATATGCACCATTAGACCAAAACAGCAGTGTGTGCATACCATGTGCATACAGCTTTTCATGTCTGATTTTCACATAAGCTGTTCCAGTGCCAAGCCCACCACTGATTACAATTGTTCAGGATAGTAGTTTGGATCTGTGCAATATAAGAAATATACAGTGTGCTGTGCTATTTTGGAGCAGTGACCCATCTCATCTAATCTCTCATAATAGTCTGTAACAGATGGTTCAACAAGAACATTGAGACAGTGATACAGTGGACAGTAATAAGAAAAAAATTATGATCCAAGACATTCTGTCCAATTCTTAACTGTATTGGACATCTTTTCTCAAGCATAAATCACAGGCTCATAGAACCACAGAATATGCTGAACTGGAAGGGACCCATCAGGATCATCAAGTCCAGCTCCTGGCCCTGCACAGGATGCCCCAAGAATCACACTATGTGCCATAATGAATTCATGCAACTACTACTCAAAGCAGTTTATTTCCAAAATTAAGGTTTTGTTGAGTTTCAAAATGTCTGTGTTCAGTATTTATATTTGGGAGCCATTTCCCAAAGTGTGATAATATTGACCTTAAAGACACAAAAGCAGAAGGAAGAAGCAAGCTAACTTCAGAACCAGAAAACCCATTTGTCAGTGCAGTACTGGGTTTAGCCTTAGCATGGAGGTTGTGTGAATGATGGCCTTTATTTGGGAGAGAGTACAAAAAAAAACAGCTTAGGCTTTTGCCATGAACTACAGAAAAAATGTATATTCTTTTAAGAAGTATTTTGAATACTTTTTCTGACTCTTAACTTCTTTATGGTTATTTTTTAACCTCTAAGGTTTATATCCAAATTAAGAGCATTTGTGAAACACGAAGCAGAGAAAAATAAATCTCAGTGGAAAACTATGGGGCCAGCAAAAGTTGCAGTGCCATCTCCAAATGATTTCCTGCAGAAACATTCAAAGGAACCCAAGCTAGCACCAAGTAAGTGTAGACAGGAAATGCATGCAATGAGATGTATTTTTTAAAATAGAGAGTTAAGCCCGTGTGTCCTACAGTATGAAGTTATGGCAAGCTATTGGGTTGTAAAAACAAACCTCAAGAAAGTACTGCTTCATGGGGTCAGTATCAGGAAACCAGCTGTTGTAGGAATGAGCTCTGTCACTTGTGACATTACACTTATTTTTTGTCAAAAAAGAACATGAACTCAGACAGCTTGAATCAAATCATTATCTTTGACAATGACCATGTATTAGAGTTATGTCTAGTGGGAAATATGGTGGGAAATATTGTCTTTCATCGCTCACTGAAAGTGAGACTACTCAGGAGACTACTGAATTTCTGTTGGTGCCTTGAAGGAAGGATTACACTAAAATGGAGCAGTTTCTATATTCTCTGGAAGGTTTGTGAGAAGTTGTTTACAATGGTTGGGGAGCAGCAAGAGCAGGGCTCTTCCCTAAGGAGAGATGAGCCCAACATTGAGGGCAACCACAATGCAGGCTGGGCAAAGACCTCAGGAAGGGGTTGCAGTCCCACCATGGCAGAGGCAGGAAGGCAGGGCAGGGTGGTGAGGAAATTCTGTCCTGTCAGTGGCCCTGTGACCATCAGGCAAAATAGGGTAACAGGCCAGGTCCCTCCACTGATTCCACATAATTTTCAGGACTAGGACTAGGGGCAGGTATGGTTGAGACAGTTCAGCCAGGCACTGACAGCACAAGGCTGAGCTGAAATAGGGTTCCTGAGCCCAAGGGTGTGGGGTGGCTGCCCCAGGTGAGACTGGATGAGGCCATAATTACCTAAGGGCATCTCTACTAAAAGTAGTTATAATTACTTTTGGAAAGAGTCCTGTACTGCTGCAGTTAAGAGGAAATGAGTGACATATTATAAAGAAAACCTATCTGAAACAATATAGTATTTCCCAGGTTATAAAACTACTGTTAGGCCAAACAAGCATAGTTATTTTCATCACAGTTCACTGACAGTCAATTCTTTCATTGTAGATATTGTTGGGTTCTACTTTTATGTAATTCTGTACATAGTTATTTTACTTTGAAAAATGTAATAACATTAAGTTGCAAAGTTCCTCATGGTTATTGCTGAGAATGTTTACATGCTCTATTCACAGGAAAAAAAGAACAGGATGGTAAGAAATTGCCTGCACTATCAGTGCCACGGAGGACGTATCGCCCAGTTATTAGGATTAAAAAGAATTTTATAAGTAGAAATGCACTTGCTGTTATCAGAGGGGTACCTAAAAAGCCTCGACATTTTTGTGTTGATTCAAGACAGGGAGACAAATATCTCCTTGAACCTTCCGGACTTGTACCAAAATACATTAAAAAAAAGGTAAGTTTTATTAAGTTATAGTGGAAATACTATTAGCAATGCATATTTTAGGTTCCCTATTCCATTCTCCTGTGAAATGTTTATGGTTCTTTTTGAGATGTTTAGATCCACTGCTGTTTGTGGTGGACATTTTAAATTCATCAAGAACAAGTCACTGACACTAGAATTGTGCCTTGCCTTTGCTCTGCATTCATTTGCTTTGGTGTCAGCCAAAAAAATTGGCAGAATGATGGTGCTAAAGCAATAGCATATGTATTGTATTGGGAATCTGGGGAGGATCTAATGCGGAAACAAGTGGAATTCTGTGATGAATGACTGTTGGCTCTTTAGGAAAGACAGGCAGGGAAGAAGAGGGGAAGGTTGCCCTTTGACTGAAGAAGCTGTTCAAATATATGGAGCTCTTCTATGGAATTGTCAATAGGCTGGTTGAGCTCATGGGTCAGGATCAGAGGAAAGGCCAGTGAGTGTTAAAAGCGTATCTGTTATGGAGCACCTAATAAGGTGAGGAACTGGATGAAATCCCTTTAAGCAACTTGAGGAAATCTTCAGATCACAGTGCAGCTTATGGAAGACTTTATGTTTCTTGATACCTGCTGAAAGGACAACACAGTGGGATGAAAGAAATCCAGAAAGGTTCCTGTAGCATGTCAGCAACAGCTTTCTAACATAAATGGTGGATGAGCCAACCAGTGGTTATGCTCTTCTGGTTCTGCCACTTACAAATGAGAAAAATTGGTCAGGGGTATGATAATCACTTATAGTCTGGGTTGCACAGGCCATGTAGTAGTTCAAGGCCCCTTCCTCCTCAGGGAGGTGGTAGTGTACAGACCCGGTACTTCAGGAGAGCAAACAGCAGCCTATTCAAGGGACTGGTAAGTTGGACCCCATGTGAGACAGCTCTGGAAAGCAAAGAAGCTTGAAGAGAACTGACATGCCTTTAAGGACAACCTCCTCCAAGCAGAGGAACAGTCCATTCTGCTACTCAGAAAACAAGATATATCAAGAGTCTGGCTTATCTAAACAGGTAACTCATGACAGAGAATTATGCAAAAAGAGATAACATATGACATAGCTCCTGACATAAAAGATGCAAAAAAGGACCTGAAGTCCTTGCAGTACCTTTGCATGGCTAAATATATATATAAACAATGCTAATTGTGGTGCTACCCAATACTAAAAGATTTGTGAATCACTTAGCATTTAGTTGTAGTTTCATTTTACAAAAGTTAAGGCAAAATAGATGTGTTTCCCCAAGACCATCTGGGATATTCAGAAGGTATTTTTTTCTCACAGAAACAATTCTGTCAAAACCAGTATGGGATAGTTTATCCTTCTTAACTAGTCCAATTTTTGTGTATGTGTGAACACTATTCACTCTCTTCTGTGGCATGCAACATTCAACAAAAATTAGGATATAGGAAGAACTTTTCAAAGGAAGTCTCTTAAGGAATGTGTTTCCAATCGTGGAATCTGACACCATGTAAAAATGTAAAATAGCTCGCTGTCATTAACAGATTTCAAAATCCTCACTCAACCATCAGTTCTTATGAATAGACGTTTTAGCTTCTGTTTTCTGTTGTCTGCCAAGGTTGTAAAAAGAAATTGAAGAGAATTGTTTATACATTTTACTCAGGCTACAAAGACAATCATGTTTGATACTTTTAAGAACACAGTGATTTAAGATTTTAGTGCTCAGCAGCACAAATTGTCATTTCAAGCTATTTTTGCAAATGTAATATACTATGGATGACAGGTATCTCTTTGCTTCCTTCTTAAAAGCACATATAAGGAACATCTTCTTACCCTTATAGGATTATGGTGTTACACCAAAATATGTAACACAGAGAAATGAAGAAATTAAGAGAGAGGAGGAGGAATATGAGGCCAGTGTTGTGGAGCAGCTCAAGAAGAGAGCCTTGAAACAGCTATCTGATGAAGAAAAGACAAGTCTTCTGCAGGTGCATATTTTGATTTAGTGTAATTAGTAATATGTACAAAAGATTAAATAAGGTAGTGTAAGTCCATAAAAATAATAAAAATATACTGGAATTTTTTTAAGTGAGACAGATGAATTAGCTACTTTTTCACTAGATGGAGCTGTAGAACAGTTGTAAAAAACTGAAAGGAGCTGATCTAGCTGCAGTTTTAATCCAGTTTTCAATTCTGTTTGATTCCTATCCCCCTTAATGACTTGGAATTTCAGTGAAACTTCAAAGTGCGGAAAATAACCTATATGGATTTAGTGAGAGTTAATCATGGAAAAACACATTTCTTTTCCCAGCACAGAATATTGCCCCTTTTATTGGCAGTTTCTATCTTGACATTGTGACCTTACTGACTAAAACATAAGGTCATGCTTTAAAATGTGGCAAAAAAAAAGAAAACAGAATTAAATTGCAATATAGTCGTAGAACAATGATAGAAAAATCTGTATTTTGTCAAGCTGTTTTGGATACTGTCTTTCATACAGTTTTGATTGAACAAGATTTTCTAAAGAGAAAGAATACCATGAAAGAAATAGAGTGTAAAAGAGACATTTTAAAAGTATATCCCACCCGTGAACTGGAATTTTTGCTGACCACTTTTTAGCCAAATTTCCTATGAAAATGAAGCCTACATTACTGTGATATCTGTTTATCAGTCTGTCCCTTAATAACTTGCTCTTAGCATCCACCTGAAACAAATTAGTAGATGGATGGACAGCTTCAAGATGCTGAATTCCCACAAGAAAAAAAATCCAGCAGAATATCTAAAGAGAAAACAGTGTCTAACTCCCTTGCAAAGACGAACCGGTTAATTGGCAAGGTCTGAACTGACCAGCACAATGGTGTCTCTTGCTTGTACAGCAAGCAGTAGAAGCTGGGAAGGAGTATGGAAGAGAGGTGAGGGTATTGCACTGAGAGCAATAAAGAACAGAACAGCAAGGGTGAAGATTAAGATATTTTTATGTTGGGAAAGGCACAGGATAAGCTCATAGTCCAACAAGTTAACTATGCAACAAAAATATGTGCAAAAAAGCATGTGAGTTCAGCTGCTCACAGTTCTGCATTTAGTTTGATTAAAATTATGCTCTATATTTTTAAAACACAGTAATGCACTAAAATATTTTTTAATTTAAAAGTTTTTAGACTGCTTTTATTAACTCAGTATTTTGTACTTTTTTTTTTTTTCCAAAACATTTGCTCTTTCATGGGCTTACTTATACTGTTATATTGTCAGGAGGAATTAGTATCCCCAGGGTATGTGGCTTCTACCCAGTGCTCAGCTGTAGACATATGGGAATTCCTGTCTTTTAAAATAATTGACATTGCTAGTGAACACATGTGCACTATCTGATTTGAAAGAATACGTGGCAATAGATGCCTGAGACCAAAGTCAAGCCTCATGACCTTAAAATAACAAAGGGAAATAATTTGTGCCAACATTTTTTGAACTCTGCATTATGCTTACTTTGGTTGGGATTTTATGAGAATAAAAGAGAATATTGATAAATGCAGTACATATTTCGCACTGATCCAGCATGTATTAGAATTTTATAGAGAGAGAGCTGGATATTCAGTTTGTGATCTAGCCCATAGCAATAGTGGTCAGCATATTACATTGCTGTTGGAGTTGCTGTGAAGGAGATATTTATAGAGAGAGTCTTGATCTGCTTTTGATCTCTCCACTTTGTAGGGATAGAGCAAATTGTGATGAGTGCATGCTCTAATATTTTAAAATTTACTGTTTTTTCAGTGATTTCCAAACTAGTTTTTACTAATGTACACAAAGAAGAATTATTTAAAAGAAGCCACAAATCACTCTTCTATGAAAGTTTTTTGTAAAGATGATACTCATGATAATATATTTGTAAACTGTACCTGATGCCTGGTAGTTTACAAGCTTTATTAAAGTACTTTACAGCCTTGGATTGCAAAGACAAGTATCATTACAAGGCAGTAAATAAATATCCTTGTTGCTCTATGTTTCCCATGTCAAGGTAGGGTTTTTAAATTTATGTAGATATTTTTATATGAAGATTGTTGGAATAACTTTTATGAACACTTAGATGCTTAATATGAATATGCAAAAAGCAGGAATTGCCATGCAATAAATATACTGGTTTGAATCCGTAAACTATTTGTTCATATTAAGAATTATGTTTTTCTTAGTGTTGGCAGAGAGAGTTCATTTTTTTCTGTTAAATCAATTCCTACAGTCGACAAAATCAGACAAGCCTTTAAACACAAGAGCCCTCGAGTTCTGAAATAGAAACAACAATCTTCAAAACTAAATATATATTAAGAATAAACTCTCTAAATTTAACTTCAGTATCTCCATCAATTAGCCAGTCAGTGAGAAAAAACTGCTTAATAATAATAGAAGACATGAGGTTGGAAATCATAATGTGCCATACAATAAGTGTGCTGGCTGAATCCAGTTTTAATTATGGAAGAGAGCTGAAAACTTTAGTTCCCAAGAGAGTAACTTCAGTTCTTTATTTTTGAAGATACTTTGTGATATCCTTTAAGGTGACAGAAGTGAGAACCAAATACACTTTCAAGAAGTGTTTTCTCACTGACAGCTATATTGTGTTATTTACTGATTGCTGTCTCAGTTGCTTGTTAGGTACAGTTTTCCTGAGGACGTTTGATGTACTGAATAAACTCTACTAAATCCTCATGTATGCGTGGATGGGATGTGCAGATTTTGATTATACTTTTGAGGAGAGAAAGTAAGAGCATTTGTTGCAGTAACTGTGAGGATGTAAAGACAAGATTTAAATTTTATATTTCTACCACAGTCTGGTTCCATTCAGCGTATATTGCTGGATAAAAGTTTGTCTCTGGTGTTGAATTACCAAGTTTATGAGTAAATTTTGGATTATAGCATTTTAATTTTTTTTTAGGCAGGGTTTTAGTCTCAGAGTTTTATATATGGAGGATACAGTTTGCTTTATCTAGTAAGGTAATTCTTGGCACAGCAACATTCAAAAAAGGTAGCACTGAGTACTTACTGAAATTACTGTTGATAGGGTCAGTGACAGCTGGGGGTTTTAGTCCAAATGATAAATAAATTGCCTATAGGTGTTATTGTAAATGTAGATTAGAAACAGAATGCAATTCTTTAGAATTTTTTCAGAGTAGTTTACAGAAGCTAAAATATTGTGGGATTATTTGGTGTCCATGGTCTGAGAAAAGTCTCAGTTACAGAAAATCAAGCTGGGGGTGAGATGACCTGAAACTGCTGCTGAATTTTGGCTGGAGTTCCAAGTATTGAACTTTTAAGGATTTAATTAATTTTGTCCAATTAAGATGATGACACATTATACTTATCTGTTATTTTTACATTGCAGTGACACCAAATGCAATATTAATAAAAAGGTCAAGTCATTTATGTATATATTGTTCTTACTTTAAGTTTTTCTCATATATTTCCTTTTTATGTGATGGCATTAGGGGCTGAAAAAGAACTGGGAGGAAACAAATCGTGAATTTCAGTGTCTTCCAGTACTAACAGACACCAGGTACAAGAAGATGCATAAAGCAAAGGTGGAAATGAAGTTGAAACAACTGGAGCATGACATAGAAGCACTCGAGAAGCACAAATGGGTCTACATTGCAAATGAGTAAGGACTGTTGTTCAGATATTGCCTCTTTCCTCCTTGTTTTCTATCCCTACATCTCCAAGAAGCTCCTCCCTAAATTCTCAGAGGAAACTGTTACCATCAACTATTCAGAAGCTAATATTCAACTAATATAAGTATGTAGCTTCTTTAAAAGGTTGTTACATATAGCTGTCATCTGTACAATTCACAAATGTTTGGAAATAAAATTCTTAACTAAACTTCGAGTGTAAATCGTGAATTTGTTATTCTTTGTAATTTTTACTAGCTGCTAAGATTTCTATAAACATAATACAAAAAACATATAAAACCCTGTTTCATATGTTTGGAGCACATCTTTCCTTGCATAGCCAAAACAAAGGGAAATAATTGGCTGCTGAAGACAGCTTGGTAAATACAACTTCAGGATGGGATTGCTTCTGGACTACATATTAAAGGGCTGTTGTGCTTTATTTAAAAGCTTGAGTGATTGTATTTCTAAGCAGCTTGGCTTCTGTAAAATATTTTGTGTACTCATTTTTTGTTACCAAAACCAATTCTTAATGTGGAAGCCTATAATAACATAGACTTCACACAATACAGATACCACATGTAGCTTGCTGTGTGTTTTTACGAGTAAAGAATTCTGTAATACTGTAGTAAATCTAAAACTAAATTAGAAAAATGTGTTTTGATTGAAATTATATGTGTGCTGTTAGAAGGAAAGCAATATACTAGCATCGGAGTCAAGACTTAGGCAGAAATTATATCAGCACACTATTGCAGTTGTTTGCAGAGAAGGAAAAAATGTTTTTGTTTCCTACTGCTTAACCTTTTCTTCATAGAATCGTAGGTATTGTTTGGGTTAGAAAAGACCTTTTTCAGCCTTTCAGCCTTTTCTGTATAGTATCAATCACTACACCAGCAGCTGTTGTGACATCATAGTATCTGACGTCAGCAGAGGATGAAGTAAAAAAATCTGAAATTAACTATGAAAAGCCAGATTTTCACGTACATTAAATTCCTTTCCTAAATTTGTGAGGGAATGGCTTGGAAGACTTCACAGTGATTCTAGGCTCTATTTCTTGTGCATTTTATACCTGTCTATGACGTGAACTAGGAATGTGTGGGTGAGTAGGAATGTGTATTTTGTTCTCTGTAACTTATTGTTAAGAAATCATGTTCATTTTCAAAGGATATAAGCTGGAAGAAAGCTGCAGATTTGTAAAATATGAATTTAATTTACTTTTTACTCAAAAGAATTACTTGCACTGTATATTTTAACAAAACCACACCAATTATTAGCACTTAATAACATGTCACATTATGTCCTAGTGAAGATGCTGTTCTTAAGAAATGCAATACAACCAAACAAGGCTTTTCTTCTGGCTTAAAATATAAAACAGGATTTGACTCCAAAACAGCAGGCATTCCCATTGCCTCCTTCTCAGCTTTTAGTCGCTCATAGACTATTTGCCTGAATTAGGTTAGGATGTGGATTTGGTTCTTCCATTTATTACCAGTGCTAACTTTATGGAAATGCGAAGTAGGTGGTGTCCTATCCTGAAATTTGGGACAAGCAGCTAGGCCACACTTGGAAACATGCATCATTCACCAGTAATAATGACTTCTTTTTGAAATTGTCAGAAGAATATTAATATATTATTGGGAAGTTAGGAAGTGAGTGGGCAGAGATGCAAAAGTGTTCCTGCTTAACAGGAGAGGGAGAGACTAAAGCCAGTGTCCTTCTGTAGCTGAGTGGGCTGTTACCAGTGTCTTTCAACAGTACTGTGGGGTTTTTTTCATAAGCCTCATATAGTTCTTTGCAGGTAACTCTGTTGCACACAAAATGTTCCCCTCTTGAGACATGTGAATAGCTTCTGTCACCCCATGGAGAGGCTATAACTCCTTTTGATGTGTATTCCATATGACCTTCCAACACTTCTGATTATGGACAAAAATATATTATAATGAAAACCATTGAAAATACACACAGAAGGACAACATCCTTACCCTCTGGCTCCCTCTGGGAAGTTTGATAAAATAAATTCACAGAATCCAAATAATGTAACTCTGTATTTATATGTTAAGGAAATGCCAATAATTGAAAGTGTAATGTTCATGAATCAACTAGTATGTACCATTGGTATAACAAAACGAAGAAGGTGAATAAACTCAGTTCCTTCATAAAAGCTATTAAATATTAACAGAAACAAGTCTGTCCACAGGCTAAGAAGTAGCATTACCAGTTGGAACATTCTCTAAATTCAGTAGTTAATTACTGATAATCAGTGAAGTAATGAGAAGAAATGCTTCTAGTCCTTCATAATTATCAAATTGGTAATTTTAAATTGTCTGTCTTATATTGGATAATCATCAAAAACCATGCAAAAAAGGGCATGAATGCTCTATTGGTCAGTAAGAGTTACATTGCCACAAGCTGAAAATATTTCCTGTTGGAAGTTGTGCATGACAAAACTGTGTATCTAATTTCTAAAAATAAAAACATGAAATTATGATAAATATCTCAGTGGCTGTTCTTGAGAATGAAACTATTTATATTCAGGAAGGAAGGGATCAGATATGGCATCGTCACAAACAGAGGGAGTTCCTGATTGTATGGCTTCGATAGAGCATCAGGTCTGGCAGGAGCATATGGGCTCCATGTGGCTGGTCTCAAGGCATGGTGGCTTCTTGGGCTCTGCATGCATTCCTGGGGACTAAGTCTGGGACAGTTCCTCAAAATCTTCTTTTCAGAGGGATAACCTCACTCCCCTCGTAAAACAGAAAGGACAAAATTCTGGGGAAAAAAAATAATATGGGAGAAATGCCTCACTGAATTCATTTTCCTTGGTCTCTGTAGGTGGGTTTTATTGTAGGAGGGCACGTTCTGGCCCTTTGTACACTTTGTGGAAAACTAGTACCATAAACTCCTGCTGTGATTTCTCTGCCATAAAGCTAAAAATCTAGGCCTTTCACTGGCGTACATTTTAGGGAAAATGTCATATCTAACAATTTCAGCCCTAATGAAGGTAGGCATCTTTCAGATAAGAAAATTTCACATATATGCAGCTTAATGATAGTCCTAGATAAATGCTAGCCCTAGTAAATACTTTCATCCTCGGCTTTAGGATGCTTATAATATTAATAATATAATTACAGGAGATACAGGTGGCAAACCCTGTTATTAAGGTTGTCTGACACTTCCCATAGTTGAGGAAGGCAGCTGCTGAGCCCTGCAGCTGATTGGCATTGTCCACTCCAGTAACTAGAGGTGTATTGAGCCTGACCAAGGAGGAGCAGCCATTTCTGCCATGAAGGGACATCTGACATGGTGATGAATACTTGACCACTGAATGCCTAAATTGTATTTTTTTTCATTCTGTGTCAATCTTCCTCCAGCTCCTTTTTGTCATGCAAAGTTATGTAAATAAAATGTGAGTAAATTCAGGGGTTTTACCCTCCAGGCTAAGCAGTGGCATTATGGTATAAATGCAAGGTGAGTTGTTTCTTGTTTGTGTTTTCTTATTTACTGTTTAAAGGGTGGTGATGTACATGTGACTGGCATTTCACTAAGTTATGGAAACCAATTTTTTTCTAGACTGTACCTCCAACAAATGATTGTAGACAAGCAGACATAGCCAAATAGCAGGCTATGTGCATGTCAGCTGGACTTGTTGATGCTGCTACGAGAATGAACTTCTGTTCAGTCACAGTACTAGCCTGTGGTGTTAATTCATTATTCCACGCCTGCCTCCACATTGACTCCACAGCATGGAGAAATTCACACAAGCATGCAAACACTGGAATAATTTCGTCTTCAAATCTTTCCTCAAATGTCCTTTGCAATATTTCCCACCAAAAATTTAACAACAGCTAAACTGCTGGTGAGCTGAGATTAGGGTTTATCTCACTGACCTGTGCAGTTTCCTTGAACTCCCCTGGCACTGTAGCCCTTTCTTTCTTGTCTTAGGCTTAGATTGTAAGTTATCTGTCATGTGGATCATCTCTTTCTCTCTTTGCTTAATGTCTGACACAATAATATTTTTGTCTGTAAGTAGAGCTCCTGTGTGCTTATAATAATAGTAACAATAAATATGATCATCTGGGGATGAATTAAGACCATGAAACAAAGGGAACAGATTCAAGTTGTTTACTAAAAGGATCTGTTTTCCAAGAACCCTCATCTCATTTGTTTCAGCAACTGGAAAGTAGGAGCTGAAGGAAGATTTAAAGCACTTAACTTATTCCCTGGAGCAATATGATTTATTCATGTCTTTGTCATAGAATGTTTTTGAAATGCAATGGTAAATGACATACCTGGCTTTTTCACTGGTAACCATTAATACTGCATTTCTCATTTTTGGGGTTCCTGAGTTCTGCAATTTGAGCCCATCTGTTTCAAATACAGGATATGTGTGACTAAAATTAGAAGTATGCTTTAAACCAAGACAGCACTATGTAGGAGTTTGAATGCTGTTGGTTACTGAGAATTATTGAAATTAATGTTTAATTTCCTCTTGCTAGGTGAAAGCCCCCATATGGAAAATTCAGGTGACTCAATCCTCTAATTCCCAGAGCTGCTGTAAAGATGGACAAGTACTTCTAGAACTGTTTCCATATTGCTTTGAGGTCCATATTAAAGCTGAGGAAGCAATGTAGTAATTCTCTCTTTGAAGGAAGAAATTCCAGTAGTGTTCAACGTGTGGCCCCAAGCACTGCACAAGGGAGAAACAACCACATTTGCTGTTTGCTCAGGAGGAATGATTTTTTACACAAACAATAAAATTAGCAAATGCTCTAAATCCAGCATTCCAGCACCCTCAGGGAGCAGGCCATTCTGTGCAGCAAGAGAACTGTTGCCTGGCCAGCCATGAACATTCACTGCCCTACGCTACAGGAGAACTTGCAGGACCAGACTGTTTTTGTGACTGCACTGTTTACTCTAGGCAAGCTGTGAAGGATACAAAATTACATCAAAGATGACTGAGCTATTCTGGGAAAAAAACCCTTAAACTGCTACTTGTTGTTTAAGACAGTCAGAATTCTTTTGTTTGGCAGACTTTCCCAAATTTGTTTTAATTAATAAAAACAGAAAAAGGAGAGATGAAGCCAAGTGAACAACCTCCTTTAAAAAGAAAACAATCTCTAACAGTTAAATTCATTACACTGGGTGTGACTATATAGTTAAAATTCCCTGACTAGCCTTCATGAACATGCATGATGAATTTGTCATAGGATATGATGTGAGCAGCATTCCTTGAAAATAATGCTTTATCATTCAAATGTCAATATCTGTAAATAGCTAGCTAGGGGAGATACTTCCATAATATTATGAGGAATATAAAGTTTATTCTAGTATTAAAGACAGGAGGAAATTTCTGTTTGCATTTCTTTCAGCTATAAAGAACTCTATATTAATAATATGAACCTGAAAAGCAGGAAGAGTATCTTCAGGAGACAGGAAATTGCAAAGCGAAGGTCTCGCTGCTCTAGTTTGGCACAGTGAGATTAATAACAAACAAAAATGTAGTTTTGTATTAAAGATGTTTATCATAGACTAAATAAGTCAGAGCTCAGAGTTCTGTCAAGCAGTGCCTAACAGTGATTTAAAGAGTATAAAAATTTAAAAACCAGACTAACATCTTGAATGGCAGCTTTTAGCCATTTTCTTGGTATTGAAGCTACCATAGTTTATTCTCAAAGCCTAAGCCAGTCTCAGACTCAGTGCAGGTTAACTCTGACAGGTAAATGATCCAAGCTTCCCTTGTGGATCTTAGATGCTGCAACTGTTTCAAAGCTGAACTTTCCAGTTCCTCTGAAATGGAGGCAATTCTGTTGAAACTTCTGTTGAAGGCGGACAGGAGCCAGATTCCAGCTTGCAGTGCCACTCTGTCACCTGCTGTAGTACAGTAGTCACACAGAGCAAGTATAGCATCCATACTGCTGCACATCATAGGATGCTACCTAGCCCTGCTAATGGGACAGCTTTTTCTACAGCCTCCCTATGTTTCTGAATGTAGGAAAATGTTTTGAAATAGTGCTTCATGTTCTCCCAGATGTCTGTAACGCTTTCTATCAAATATGTTCTGCTGAATTCAGGGTCTCCAGCAGCCACTCTATGGACTGGGTAACTACCTCAGGTAATGCATAAGAACTTAAAATTCTGGAATATATTAAAAATGGATGTGAAAACAATTCAGAATTGCTTTCAACATGCCTTAAAAGTACTGTATATGCTAGACTTTTGTTTTTTATAATCTCTTCAGTGACGATTTTATCAAAAAATGTCTTTCTCTGCCACAACTGAGGGGAGGGGTTGTTGTCACTTAACTTGTAACCACCAAGAAATGCAGGTTTATGCTTGATAAGATTGTTTACAGTTCTGCTGTTCACATAACAGCTGCAGCAACAGGCAGAACCAGAATCAGAGCTCTTCCTTCATCCCCTAATTGGCAAGCTTCTACCTCTTGAAGCCAATTGGTAAGCCATACCTCTTGAAATATTCTGGATTTTCATGCTTTTCTTGTCTAGTTTTGGTGTTTACATATTAAACTGAGTTGTCAAATGTTTGTTATAGCTCTTTGTGAGGAGAATACATAATGAAGTAGCAAAGGTTGCTTACAGGTAACTCCATGATAATGTTTTTCTTGATATTGCTTTCTTGATATATTCCTGCCCTGACCTTCTATTTTCATTATTTCTTTACATTAGAGTTGTGAAAGGGTGGACATGTCCTACTTTTATCAGTAACAAGCTAAGAGAGAAACAGATGTGTAATTGAAATTTTAAAGTTTTTTCTGTAAAAGCCTAAGATATAAATACATTCACAAGGGATTTGCATATAAGGCTTAAATCTGCTCTGCTTCTCTGTGTGCACTTCTTCCATGTGTCCAGACCTACCCAGACATACTTGTTAGTACTATCTACCCTTATTTTCTTTGTTCTTTTACCCTTTGATCATTTCCCATGGTTGTATGTCTAGAAATGTTTATTCTTTTCCTCCTATTTTTAGTTTATAAACAAATAGCTAAACAAAGATAATAAGAGCATTCTTCAGAACGTTTACAGGCTTTTTCACACTTAAGGCCCTAATAACATGTTTTCAATAATCATATTTTGGCCATAATTAAAAAAAGTTTTGAAAATTTACTGTAAATTCATTCATTCTACAACAGTTCATACTGTAAAAAAACCAATGTAAACATTCAGTAAGTACACATAACTCCATAGCAAAATCCTTAGCAGCTTCATTTCTGTCATGCACAAAGAAACTCATTAATTCTAGTTCCTATTAATTCTG
Source organism: Lepidothrix coronata (assembly GCF_001604755.1). Classification (NCBI taxonomy): domain Eukaryota; kingdom Metazoa; phylum Chordata; class Aves; order Passeriformes; family Pipridae; genus Lepidothrix; species Lepidothrix coronata. The sequence continues at coordinate 4,277,757 of NW_016690239.1, read as the reverse complement.
CGAGTTCACAGATCCATGAATTTGTCTCATTTGCAGAAAAGATAAAAAAAATTATTACATTTTATGCCAATGAAAAAATGTTACATGGCGAAGAGTAGCTTTGTGGATGGGGCGGGTGGCTGCTGATAGCAGCACCACCCTTCAGACAGTACTCCAGCTAAATTTATCTATTTACTTACTATTATTTACAACACTTCATTACACTTCTTAAGCAAGCCCTGTAGAATTGCTGGAAGAGAAGAATACCAAAATGAAGACTTAACAAAATGCAGTCGTTCAACCTTGATGGGAAGAACAAACATTTCCTGCTTAAGTTTTTCAGCACAATGCCAGAGGAATTTTTTTTTTTACTGTCTTGTTCATGTCGACGTTTTTCAAAGCATTTAGCTTCTGTCTGTACTGTAGTTAGAACAATCTCTTGTATTGCAGTGATCTGATAAAGAATATTTAAAAAATACAGAAAACTCTGTAATAGTAACCCAAATAGTCCAAAAGTAGAAGAAACCAGTACTCAAACAGCGGTGGCAGAATTGATCTATGTTTCTAGCTGTAATCCAAATAGCTTCAGATCTACAGAGCCCAGCTCTGTGTTGTTAATGCAAGAGTTTTTTTCAGTAATATGGTGGTAAGTGAATCAGACTGCACTACCTTTGGGCAAATGGGGGCTTCAGGAGGGGTTCTTGCCCACCTCCAAGGAAGAAGAATCTTCAAATCTTGAAAAGAGATTGTGGGTACAAATCAGGAGCATCTAATTCCAAAGTTCAGATGAAACATTGAACTTTCTCAATAATTGTATGAAATGTTGATGTGTAACTGAAAAGCAAATCTATTTAGGGATTTTGTCCATTATGAAAATTTCCTATGTATTTTACAAACATATTTTTATTTACTTTATGTGAATTTATACAAGTCTCTATATGCTGTTCAAATTCACTGCTTTTTATTAAGTTTATTTGAAAGCACTGTGAACAGGAACTATTTTTCTCCAGCACACCTCAATCTTCATACACAGGCATCACTTCTGAGGCAGGTATATTCTGGAGGGGGTCCCTGTCACTTTGCAAAACCTGGTCTTCTGTTCTTTCAGGCATGTTGTCTACTGCAGCAATAGTTCTTCCAAGAATAGTTCCTTAATCCATCAAAAAGCAAACAGACTTGGCTTCATATAAGAAAGGACTGATCATAAGATAACCTTCAATTGCTTTAGTACTTAGTCAGATATTAATCAGTGATTAATTTAAAGAAGACTTCTTAACACCAGATTCCTAAGTTATTAATTGCCCTAACAGTTCTAATGCAAGTGCACTGAAAGGATTCACTTTAAAACCAGTCCATCTCAGACACCAAACTCCAAGGGTAGATGTGCCCATAGTGTTCCCTGGATTCATCTGAGACCTACAAGTGTCAATGATCACGTTATAGAAAAGTAATGTACCAAATGGAAATGTCTTCCTACTTGGTTGGTAAGAGTCCCTCAGGTACCCCTAGGCATGTTTAATTATGCCCAAGTCTCCTCTAAAAGCAACTTTTACTTCCTTTAATAATTTCTAGTATAGGAATGGTAGAATTCTTGCTGTGTATTTGACAGAAGAAGAAAGAAGCGAGAAGAAAGAGACAAGCTCCTTCTCATCTGTGAGGCTGTGAAAGCAAAATATTAATAATAACTGTAGCAGCATTGGAAGGAGGGTGGCAGAAAGCTGTGTTGTTCCTAGTTCCTGCTGTGTTTTCCTCCTACTCCACAGACAGCACAGGCACCGCGGGGGTGGGCTGGAGGCACTGGGAAGACACAGCCTGCTCCGGCACGCACAGAATGGTGGGGAAGGAGCGGCATCTCAGAACACAGCGAGGATGGAAAGCATGATTATCGAACTGCCGGAAATATGCTTTCCGGCATCCCATTTTCCCTCCCCTAGAGTATAATCAAAATCCTGTTAAAACGGCCGTTTAAACCACACCAGCTTAATCTCACCCACTTATCCAGCCCAGGCCTCTCATGCAGCCCTGCCCAAGCAGCTCCGCTTCACTACCCGCTCCTACACCTGTACCTGCTCCCGTCCCTGACCCCGACCCCGCTCCCGCTCCAGCCGCGCTCCCGCGGCCCCGCCCCGCAGCCCCTCGGGCGGGCGGCGCGCACGAACATGGCGGGGCCGGGCGGGAGCGGCGCTGGAGGCCGCGGCGTTGTGGTAAATTCGGAGCGGGGCCCGGCCCGGCCCTCGCCCCCGCCCTGCGCGGTCCCCCCGGCGCTTCCCTTCCTTTCCCTTCCCTTCCCCTGCTTGTGCCGCGTCCCCTCACCCAGCTCCACTCCCGCAGTCCCCGGCCCCGCTGCGGCTGCCGGAGGGGCACGGCCGTGTTCGGCTGCCCGGGCTGCGCCGCGCTCGTGGCTTCTTCCCCCGTGGAAATGCGGTCCTGGATCACCGCGAGCGGCTCCTGTGGCCGTGGCTGTGCTTCGCCGCGTTCCTCGAGTAACGGAGATGAGGATCCTCAGGGATCCCGAGGTGCCTGGCTCCCACCGGAACGCTCAGGCGCCTCTGGGGATTTGTGGGCTCCCTGAATGCAGGCTGGGATAGGAAATAGCCCGAACTTTGGCGGTGTGTTTGGAGTGCCTGTAGGGATGGATCAGTGATGTAAAAAATGAATGAATGTGCCCCTTATTCTGAGGGACAAACCAGATTCTCCCGTGAAGGAAATGCCATCACTGCCACCACCTTAGGTATGTTCTTATTTTATTGTGGCATTGGGATTTTAGCAGGAAATTAAAAGGACAGCTGCCCAGATCATGGTCCAGATCCCTGTATGTAGGCAGTGGTCACACTGTGTCCATGCCACTGTCCCGTCCATCCTGAGAGACAGTCCTGAGGACCAGCCTCTCCATGTTTGAGCTCTGTCTGAAACTGCCACACACCAACCACCTCTCCTGACACCTGTAATAAATTCTTAAAGCAGGTGATTGTGTTTATCACCAAAGCAACATGAGGATATTGCAAAGAAGGATATGGATGTGCATAACCATGTTCTGCTGTACTGATTTAATTTCTTCTGCTCACCCCCCCGATCAACAGTAAGGCCAGTCCTGTATCATTTAAGTTACAACAGCTGGACTTTGCTTGATGCTCACTTTGAAGTGCTCAAACATCACCTGTACTCACTTTACCAGACAACAAATTAGTGGTGTTCTTCCAAAGCTGTTGCAATTGAGTATCTCCAGCTTATCTCTTACACCTCAAGGGAACACTTTTGGGTATTGCCACGTAGTTGTATTCCTTCTTGTATCTATTCACATCTACTTTAAAAAGACCCACTGAATAATATCTGCTACGCTATTTGAACATACCAAGCCTGAACTTTAAAAGTTGGTCTTTCTTTCACAATATGACTTTTTTTACATGCAAGTACTCCAATATATTTAGTATATATATTTACTTATCCAGTTGAATAGTCTTTTTATGAAACAATGAGAATTGTTTCCTTCATATTTTCAAGGGCTAAAGCCAGAACTAAATTAGGTTGAGTTCAATCTATATTTTTAATATGTTTTCATATTTAGCTATTAAATTCATCTATTAAATTTCCCCTTTTTTTTTTAATTCACAGACAGAATACTCATAAGAATTTACAATTAGTTGAAACTTGTCCTGTAGCATAGCACAGTGAGTAGCTTTAGGGTAAATGAGAATTTCTAAGCCTTGTTGTTGGTAAATGCCCATTTAAAAGAAATAAGAATATGAAATGGGCTTATTATATAAAAAAAATAATTAATTTGAAAGTACATGTGAATTTCATCCTATTTGTCAAATACCAGCAAGGACTTGTAAGTGAGAACTATAGTATTGAAAAGTGATGCAGTTTATTTTCTTCTATGCAAGAGAACCAGAAGGATAAATGGGAGAATCAAAATTTCATCTTGATCCTGTTTATTAAAGAATTTATTGTAACCTAAGTAAAAGCTATTGGTTTGTATGAATTCTGAAGCAATTTCCATCCATTTAGTTTGGTGTTCTGCATCACACTAAAAACATGCAGTTGGACGAGAATGCAGAAGTAAGCAACACTGACAGGGCTTTGTAGTGGGTGTTTATAATACTCAGGCAATTTAAGGTTATCTGAAATTGTTTCAGTTTACATTAAAATACTTATGAACAAAACCATTCCAGGCATTTCATGGTGACAAAATGCTTAAAAAGTTTCAGCCATCCCTATGTACTGAAAAAGTAGATGGGAAAATGGGCTTCCCAGCATTTCTGCAGCAGTGTTTTTGGAGCAAGATTTGCCTCTATTTAAAAACCTCGCCAAGGAGGATATTTATAATCTCCTGTTTCTATGGAAATGGGGAACACAACTAAGTAACTTTTTTTCTTTTGTATAGTTTCAAGGCTTGTATAAGTCAGGGGAAAAGCTTTCATTGATTCCAGTGATCTCCCAGTCATGCCCTTTTGTGGGCAAGCGTTCAGCAGTAGCTGCCAATGAATAACTTTTTTTGATACAGAAATTATTGGGTAGAGTTAAGAAAACACGACAGTCGAGGTGTCTGTAGCTGTCAATGAATATGCAAAAAAAGTCCCCAAGGAAACCAAACTCCCTGAGACAGAACACTTTCCGTACAGCATAAGGCAGGGCTGTGTCTGAGTCCAAGAATAGCTCAACATCAAATATGCTGTGTGAGCCAAATATTTGTGAGAAACAGCTTATTGCTCTACTATATAAAATTATAAGCAGAGGTTAGTTTCAGTGATGGTCCTTTAAAGGCTGTATGCAGCAAAAATACCATTAAGAAATGCACTTTGCAAAAGGCAAGTTTGTCACCATTTTTCCTTTTACTCAAGATTCATGCAGCCAAGCTGTAGAAAGACAATATGTGACTTAAGGAATATGATTGTAGAGTGTCATGGTTTGAGATAGCCCCAAAATCTAATTCCCTAGTCTTAGCCCCCTGTCACATCTCAACCTAATATGAGATGGGTTTTTTTTCCAGACAAAACACACCAGACTCCAAATGGGGAAAGGGAATATATTACAATGACTGTACAAATAAATATCATAATGCATTATACACACGATCACAACTATCTCTACCATGACATATAGTATTTACAATGGATCAGATCTCTTCTCCCCTGCAAATAAAAGTCCAGGAAGGAAGAAGGACGGATCCCTTCCAGTCTCAAAGCAGGAGCATCCTCTAAGGCAGCAGTTCTCCTCATCTGTCTTCCATGCAGCAGTTGCAACTGGGTTGTTGTAGCTGGATCTCTTTTCAATACACACAAGGGGGCCTCCAAGCCCCTCGGCTCTCCTTCGGTCCAAGCGAAGGCCTCACCTGTGGACTGCCAGCAGGGACAAGACTCGCTCCACCACAGGTATATCACGAAATGCAGGGGCATCTTCGTGAAAGTCCCTTCCTCAGGGGATTCACCCCTGAGTCAAAACATCTTGGGCAGCATTCAGTTGCAAGCCTTTGCCTCAAGAGTTCTAGCAGAGCTCCTGTGCTCCGTCTCAGGCTGCCAGGCTTGTCAGCAGCAGTGGGGAGGCCAAGGTCAACTCCCCCCGCATTCCTTCTCCGTCCCGGTCCAGCTTCGGGACGTCTTTTGAGCTTCTTAGCTCCTCTCTCTCTCTCTCCGGTACTGCTGTGCTTCAAGGCTCCTCTCAAATAGGAGTCCATCTACTCCTCCTCTCTCTAGGAGGGGTCTCCAAGGGAGTTTGGGGGGTCTGGTACAGTTCTTACCCCCAAAACTCTGTCTCTCTGCTGCCGGCTCTCTATCTCGGCTTGAGTAACTCTGAGTCTTCCTTGGTTGCATGCTGTTTCTGTTGTTTCTCCGTATTATCTCTTCTGGCCCTGTGCCACCATTTCTCCGGTCAGTGCCGGCTGCCGCTTCTCCTGCCGCTGCCCACGGTGGAGAAAACATCTCCCAGCATAACTAGAGACACCTAGCCCAGCTTTATGCTGTTCCAGGTCCCTGCAGCTCCCCCAGCCAGGGGCTGGGGAGGCCCCAGAGGCCCCAAGGGGCTCCGAGCCCCCTTCCTCGTGGTCTTACAACATGGCCACCTCTTCTATCACAACCAAACTACCACTCATCTCTTCCGTTTGCTTGTGGTATGTTTACATTTTTGCAGGAGTGCCCATTGGACAGAACTTCAAAACTTCCAGGGGTTACCACCCCTTGGGGTTTTACCATTTTTCTTAGCCTCTGGGGAAAAACAAGGTTCAAACCACGACAACGAGAAAACCTAGTAGATGTCACTTTTTATCCTGAACCATATTGAAGCAAAGCTTTGTAATGATTTCAAGATAATCTTGTGAACCTGCAGGTCTTGTCATTTACAAGGAATTGGGAAAATGGTTGGAGTTTGTTTAGTTTTTGTGCTGGTGATTTTGCATTTTCACCACTTTCTGAAGCCTTCATCTGTTGGCTGAGTTTTGCCTTTCCTAATCTCTACTGGCATTGTATGCTGTGAGATCTCCTAATTGTCGTATTCTGATACCAATGAAACCAATGTATATTAAATCTGTAAAATATTCTTTTCTGTAAATGTATGGATTTAAAGACTAGCTGATACTGAGGTGAGATGCAAACATTTTGTAATCACTTATCTTTGATAACTTATCAATTGAGGACCTCACCTCTGGCAAGAAGTACAGTCTTCCACTGATTTGTACAGATATCATCCACAAACCACGTAATTTATTCTCCCTATGTGTTGTTTCATCTGTATAATGCTTATTTCTTTATTCATGTATGACTTTTAAATAACTCTAAACTAGAAATGTACAATTAAAATGTAGGATTTTATGACTTTTGATCCCACTATCTGAATCTCCCGTTGGAGAATCCCTTCTTACTGTCAATCTTATATTTGCATTCTCAGTTTGAAGTAGTAAGAAAGTCATTCTTGCCACTAATTTAGTATCAAATGTTTCCTTTTTCTATCTAGTTGTTTGTAATTTCAGGTGACATTGCTCACATTCTGTGGGGAAAAAACTGTAGCATTTGATTTCTGAGATATACCGAGAAACAAAATCATTAATAGGAAAAGCAAAATAGTAAATTATAACTGGAAGAAAATATGGCATATGATTAATTCAGCCAATAGAGTGTACTAGAATGCTGATTTTATATCAGTTACATAATGTCAGACACCATGAAGTGTTCTTAACAGTACTATTTGATATTCAGATTTCAGACAATTGGCCTGGATACAGTCTGGATTTGTTCACTTATCCTCAGCACTACTATGGAGATCTGGAATATGTGCTCATACCTCACGGCATTATTGTTGACAGGTATGTGTAGTTTGAATGTTGCTAAATAAATTCTTTGGTCAGTAGTATTATTCTTTTTTTTATAAGGGCTGTCATCCACAGACAGTGCATGTGTAACATTTGTTCCAAAATACTATTAAAACTATTTAATTTGGAAAGTAAAAAAATGTTTGAAGGTTGTAGTTGCCTTTGCAACTCCCTGTCTAATTTCTTTTGCCTAACTTCTGATTTGGGCATTGAACGAGACAGGGGGTCCCACAGAGAAAGAGAGTCTTATCATATAGAGAAATGGACTTTGGATGTAGGTGAAAAGACAGCTGAACTGAAGGTGAAAGGGCAAGTAAAATCTTTGCATATATATATATCTGAATGTCCCACTTGCACTCTAACCATCCTGTGTTTTTAATTAAAAAACAGAAAAAGGAGAAAAAACTACATTCCATTATGTGCAACTTTGGCAACTCCCTGGCACGAATCATTAATGCAAATTAACCTGATGGTTCCTGACTGCACATTGACTTCTGCCATCCACCATAACTAAAAAGTGTTGTGGACTGTTCGGGTCCAGATGTCAAGTTTGGAGTGTGTCAGTGGGAAAGTTTGATCATCCCTCATTCCTTACTTTGTGGCAGTTCCCATGTGCACTCAGTGTAGGCATTTTAATGTGCTTTGATATTTGTGGTAGGTCAGCTCAGTGTTCATGCTCAGTTACTATTTTGGTGTGCTGTTAAAAAACTTATGAAAAGGTTACAAAATGGAAACGGTAATTTTCAGCAGTGTATTTATTGGGAATATCTAAATGGAATTTCATGGGACATTTTCAGCCTGCAGCTTTCTACCTACCACATTTCAGCAGCTGGTTGCAAATACAAGGAGTTGGAATTCCTTGAAAGAAGATTGTAAACATCCATCAAAAGGAATGGCTATTACTCCTGTATTTGTTTTTGAACACAAGCTTTCTTTAATTGCCTGTTCAGTTACCATTGTCTTGAATTTCTAATCTTTTTTGGTTCAAGTCAACTGAATTTTAATTCCTCTTTTTTTAAAATAAATATGTTGCAACTTTAGCTCTCATAGAATTAAATGTAAATTTCTTTGAAGTAAGCGTTGAAGTCCAGTGTTGTTTTTGTACTCCAGGAGAATTAGCTCCACTTCTTACTCCAGCAAAAAAAGGCTGATTCTATTCTAATGGAAAAGGACACAGAACTGAATATGCTGTGATCAGGCAAGATTTTCATGTAGGAAGAAGGTTCAGCACTTGAAAAAATTCTCTTGTCAGTTGGTAGCAATTAAATATAAGTTTAAAAGGTCTATATTTTTATTTAGAAATTGAAAATAATATATTTTTGTCTGTGCTGGAGTTCATACACTTAAAATACAAAGTGAACTTTGGAATACTTGGAAATTTCATCTCCTCAAACAATCTGAGGAACAATATAAAAAATGAAAATCATCAGAGAAATGTTTCTTCTTAAGGAGAGGTTTTCCACATGATTCTCAGACTTGATAAAAGATGATAAAAGACTATTAATCTTCAGTAAAGTAAGTGAAAGTCTTTTACTAATTCTCATTCTTACAACAATAAAAGTAATTATATATTTGAGATAAAACAAGATGATGTAATGATATCTTCTGTTTCTCAAAAACTTACTAATTACTGCTATATGGAATTTACTAGAGCATTACAAATACAAAGATGTGAAAATGAAGCAACAGCTTTGCTCATAACTAGTATATTATCTTTAATTTAGAGCTTATTCTATTCCAGTACATGCACAGATTTCACTAAAGTTCAATCAATGCCTTTATGTAGTGGCAAATTGATTTCCATATTAGAGTCAGTGGAGAAAGAAAAAATCAACAAAACCTTAAAAATGTAATAATGAAAGACATGGGATAAATTTTAGGATTATTTAATAAATTTCTTCCTGTCAAGAAGTTCACTCTTATTGAAACTGCTAATCTAATTTAGAGAGCTATCAAAGAATTTTCCAGCATAAGTGTTTATGGAATATAATGCATTAAGCTGTTTTTCCTCAAAACTTCAAATGACATTAAGTTTTCTGTTGATACCTGCTTTACATCTAGAAATTACCTGGTTCTCTATTTTACGTCTAGAAATGCCATCTTTGATGTTCTTTAGAAAGCAAAGCTACTTAGGGTGAATATTTATTATTTATACTTATTAGTAAGATTCATATTTATTATTTTTATCTTGAAAATATATGTAGCATTTTATGGCAGAAATGAGCATCTTTTGTTGCCAATCATCTGCCAAATTCTGTTTGCAATGCAGAATTGTCAGAGAAGACAGGTTTGGGAACCCTGCAGTTCTGAGTTCATTGGAGCATAAGCTCAATTATTTGCACGTGTGTGACCTTGAACAAGTCGCTTAAGCTCTTTGCACTCTTCATTTTTGTTGGATGAAGTCGTGCTCGTATGAAATAGTGATAATGTACACTCTTTATAAGCTTTTGATTGATGCTCTATTGCCTTCTAGTGTTTGTGTATATATTTATTAAAATTGTGGAGGTAGCATCTTCCAAAGCCAATCAGTGTGAAATATTTCCAATAATTTTCTTCCCTGTCTTTCGCTTAATTTGTTGTTCTTGTGCAGCAACTAATATAACAAGTGAGGGGATTGTTCAGGAATATTTTATACTGATGTTTCCTGTGAGGTAAAATGGAAGGCTAATTCACATTCTTTTCTCCAAAGTCTCTGAAATGCTTATGAGTCCGACATATGCTGAGATGGATTGCTCCCTTTTGTTTAGCTGGGGAATTTGTGCATTTAAGGTTAACCAGTTTGATTCACATGCTTTGCATCATGCACCCATCACTCTCTAACTGCCTTCTGTGAGCTGGATCCAAACCCAGTCAAGCATTGGAATGGACTGCCCGGGAAGATGGTGGAGTCACCATCCCTAGAGGTGTTCACAAAACAACTGGATGTGGCTCTTAGTGCCATGGTCTAGTGGACAAGGTGGTGATCAAAGGTTGAATTTGATAATTTTGGAAGTCTTTTCCAACCTAAATGATTCTGTGATTCTGTGAAGTCAAGACACTTAAACAGTGTCAGTCAAGCTTTATACTCACTGTAGTGTTTGTAAACACATGGAAAGCCTACCATGAACTTAGAGCATCCGCATCTAATGTTATTTTATCTGTAATTTGTTTTTGGCCCAGGACAGAACGATTGGCCAAAGATATTGTGCAAGACATTGGAGACAATGATATTGTGGTTCTCTGTGTCCTCAAAGGTGGCTACAAGTTCTGTGCTGATCTTGTGGAGCACATTAAAAATCTTAGCAGAAATTCAGAAAGGTTCATCTCCATGAAAGTCGATTTTGTTCGCCTGAAAAGTTACCACGTAAGTCAACGCCTTTTTTATGTAGATTATGATAGAAGGTAATAATAAATAATGGACTTTTGTATCTGAGATCCCCCCTTTCAGTTATAAGAAAAACGATGTGAAAAATGTTTTTGTTTGAAAAACTTGTGAGGTTTTCTTTAAAAATATTTGTTCAAATCCCTTATGCTTTATGGATAGTATGAATGAGGATATGAACATCTTTGGGCTGGATTGTTTTGTTTAGTCTGTCTTTACTTCTGGACAGAAAATTATTCAAATTTCCTTCATGTTAAATGTCAGCATGTTGTTTGTTCTCAAAATCCTCAGCTGTTCTGTCAAGTTAATTTCATGTTACTTCATTTTCCACCCCCACATAGTTTGGCATAACTGCAAGATGATAAATCTATGTCTTCTTCTAAATGTTTAATGCTAAGTAAATGAAATGCTTTCATCTTCATAACATGCAGTTTACATAGTAGCAAAATATACCACCAGATGATGATAGTGTTCTATAAGAAGATGAAACAAGCCATTGAATCAAATCCAGTGTTGAAGTAAGCATCAAGACCTCCTGTTATCTTCAGAGGAAATTATGCAATAATTTATTTGTGTCAGTGAAGATATGATACTGAGATGACCAGCCTTTTTTTTAGAACCTGTAATTACACATTTCTTATTGTTACAAGCTATAAATTCATATTCTACCTTGTAGTGCACATTCCATAGTGAGGGAGCATTGCTAGAAGCAAGTTGTCCTAGAAATGTCTGAGGAAGTACACTAAATAAGTGCAGTGATAATACAGTGTCTTGCAGAAATCCAAGTTGCTGAGTCCAGCAGTTCCCACAAATAACTCTACATCCTTTCCACAGGCAGAGGCTCGTTGGTTGGCATTTTGCTCTGACACTGGTGACCATAAATTTTTCCTAACTTTCACATATCCAGTCTGAATTTTTTCCCTTATGGAAGAAAAGTGAATGAGAGCCTTTTCTAGCCATTTGGTTAGGCTTTGGTCCCGGGACTCCTCTTTCAAGAATTAGTTAGGTCTATGGAGAGCATGTGCAATACTAATATATTTTCTAGGTATTCAGCAGTGTTACAGAACTAATTAATAAAGTAAATTATAATGTTTGTCTCACATAATGGGACATAGAAATTATAATCAATTTTTTTTTTTGTAATTATGATAGCACTTCAGGAATACTCCTTGTCAAATATGTGGAAGTACTTAAATGGGGTTTTATTTTACATCTGGCATATAGATAATGCTTGTGCTTTTCCTATAGGGTCATCTCTTTCCTTGGTGACAAATCAAATCTTATTAACCATACTAACTCATAACCAATGAGTGACACGAGATGTATACTGCAGAAGTGTGGAAATCTTCACATCTTTAGCTTAGGAAATAAAAGTATGTTATATCAAGCTTAAACTGCATACAAATTTTGTTATGCAAGGATGATATTATCAATATTGAGTCCTAGATGATCCTAGCACTTAGTGGCTGTGCATGTTTCAGATCTTAGTCTCATGCTTTATCAGAAAGGTAGCGCCTTCCCCAGAAATACTGCTTGCATCTAGTGTTTAGAAAATAAACCCTTTTTTCTTATACATGCTTCCAAGCAGGTGTCATGTATTTAGAGTCTGAAGTGTCCCTAATTTAGTGCTTGGAACAGTGCGTGATGTGTGTCTGATCTTGAGAAGCTGATTGATACTGCAGTATAAGTCTGAAATGACAGTAGGATTGGTAGAGTTGTTCCATGAGATATGCAGAAATGTAATGCTGAGTAAAGTACTGGTATCACTACCTGCCATCCTTTGCATCTTGAGTTATTGTTGTGTGCAATTACAGATTTTAGAGAATGTTCCCTTGTCAACGTAGCTGGGATCAGAACACTTGAGGAACTCCCTGTAACTAGTCTGAGTGACTCTTTATTCCAGCCTTATATGAAACTCCCAAATCTCCCGTGTTAGTTTGTTCTGTAATAACATATCTCTCACAGTGTTTTACACTTTAATCAGAGGCAATAATTACAGTTTTGGAGGTAAGACTCTGCTTGAAGACTTGGAGCATCACCAGTTCCACTCCTTTGCTTCCTTTTGCCTTTTCTGTTCCACTTTCTAGTAAGACTTATTACTGCTCTCTCTTTTTATCCCTTTTTCATTTTATAGGCACTGTTCTTCTCACATTATTTATCCTGCTTCCTTTTACTAACTGTTCTCTGTTTCTTTCCTAAAGGGAGTCCTGCTACTCTCAATATACTTCCTTCAGATATGTCTTCCTTCCCCCCTCCAGCTGTTTAAATCCAACAACTAATTTCAGCTCAAACTCATGGGATTTTTAAATTGTCTCATTCCAACTTCAATACTGAAAGGTTAGTTGATTTTTAGGGGTTGTAATTTAAAGTGGGATTTCTTGGTTTAATCATATAGCAAAAATGGGCTTTAATTGTGACCCAGAGTCAGATCTTGGCATCAGTGAAAGTACATCTTAATTACAAAGTGTCAGTGAAAAATATTGTACTTTGATGTTTTGCATACAGACATGATTACAGGAAAAGGAGATTGTAAATATGACCGGCTTTGTATGGCTCTTTGTTTTTCAAACTTGTCAAAATATTCCAGAATTTAGACTTTAGCATTTATACTTAATCAGTATGTTAGGATCTGCTTTCTTATTAAGCAGCTGAAACCTGGACATGTATCTTCTTTGTTTGACTTCTTCATGCAAATGAATTGATTAAAAAAAAAAAAAAGCAAGCAAGGTACCTTTAGATTCTCTGGATATTAATGAGTGACTTGTACTTCCACAACCAAGATGGTCTTATCTGGTTTGCAAAGTATTGTCATATGTGCCTGAACGTTTTTGTGAGAAACTTTCCTGTATTTTACAAGGGGCAGATTAGAAGAAAGCACCAAAGTGGGAGTTGGAAAATATGGCTTCAGAAGTAAACAGATAGGAAGCATCATGTAGACTGAAGGATAAGATTCAGGAAGTAGATGCAGAAGAAAATAAAATCCAGTGATGGAAATGGAATGAGGAGCAGCAGTTCTGAGTTTGAAGAGGCAGAGAAGAGAAAACATACCATGTTTTGAATGAACTCAAGAGTAGTGAGGGAAGAAGTATAGTGGGTAGACAAAAAAGCACTAGAATAGTCGTCATGTGAAATATGGTGAATGTATGGAAAGATGCATGCCAAGTTTTAGGGAAAACTGTTGTGTTCTGGAAACACTGACGTAAGAACTGATAGAATTTGGCAGCTTTTTAGATATCAAGGAGCAGTGGAATTGACTGTAGAGATTTTTGAGTTTAAAACTGGATAAAAAATAAAATTTACAATATTCAGTTTTCACCATAATGAATTTTTTTCTCAGTGATTGTTCTTCCATGGGGAATCAGAGTTCTGAAGTTAAAAAGGAGTGAGGGTTTCAGATTGGTAGAAGAAGTAAAAATTATTTTCAGAAGCATGGTAGGTTGAAGTCAAGGATGAAAAGTAGTAGAGGAAGAAGTTGAGTTTGGGAATGTCATCTAAGGAGAATATGACACCAGCAGGAGAGGTAAGAAACACGGATCCAGAAATTCTGTAATACATTTGTGATACTATGAGAACTGTAGCAGAAGAGTAGCCTGTTCATAAACAATAATTAGAGCTTCTCTTTGCTCAGTGTGGAAGAGACAATTTAGGACAGGTCAATAAAGGTAAAGGTTGAATTACAGCTTGAGACAGAGGAGGATATTCTGGTTTATCAAGTCTAATCCCCTACTAAGAGATGCAACAATATCACTTAATCCTGTTCCTTGGCTATGCCAAATATGATCTTTAAGTCAAACCTCAGTTTTGAGATGGAACTGAAAAAATCAGGTGAGGGAGTAGAGGAAGTACACAGAGTCTGTAGACTTTTTGAGAAGTTCTCAGCAACCTCTCAATAGAAGAGAAAGTAAATGCCTGTGAATTAAAGCTTCTTTAGTGGACAGATGATGGAAGCGAAAAATTGAAAGAATCACTGTAAGAGTTGTTGTTGAAACTGGTGGTGGGGACTGGTGGAAGAGAGGACAAACAGGCAGACCATGCATTGCTCCTGTTCGTGTGAAATGTTTAGTATTCCCATATTGTTATCCATAGATATCTATCAAATTCTCTTAATTACTGTATTTTATAAAGTAGGTGTGATAGTAAAGCTCACATCTTGGGGAAGGGCAAGTGAATCTTTGTAGCATAACCTTTTTTCACTGAAAACCATGGAGAGGTAAAGTGGGAATGAGACTGATACTTTTCCTGAAGTCTTTTGTGATGTCTTTGGTTATAGATGCAGACTAAAGTGGCAGAAGACCAGCCATCTCTGTTATTTTGAAATAACATTGTTATAACAAACTCTGTTCTTTTGAATAACTTTGGGACCCCATCTGGAGTACTGCATGCAACTCTGGAGTCCTTAGTACAGGAAAGACATGTATCTGTTGGAGGAAATCCAGAGGAGGGCTATGAAGATGATCACAGCTCTGGGGAGACCTTGGAGCAGTCTTCCAGTACCTAAGGGGCCTACAAGAAAGGTGGAGAGGGACATTTACGTGGGCATGGAATGATAGGACAAGGGAGAATGGCTTTAAACTGAAAGAGGGTAGGTTTGAACTAGATATAAAGAATAACTTTTTATGATGAAGTTGGTAAGGCACTGGAACAGGTTGCCCAGAGAGGTGGTAGATGCCCCAAATATGTATGAACTTAAGAGAATGTTGCTTGCTAGTTACTTGGAGGAAACTTCTAGAGGATTATGTGGATTTGGTCAATTCGTGTAATTCTTTAAAATAAGTACATTATTTATGGTTTCCAGAACATAATTAATAAAAAAAATGTAAATATATGACCTCTGAATTGTAATCCATGCACAATGGTTGCATTGAATTCTGCTCACAAACAAATCCATTGATATGATCTGTTTCCTCTTCAGCCTCCAGTCCTTCGAAACATATTTATAACTGTTGGTTATTAGTCTTGGCATAAACAGGACCATTAGTGCTGCAAAAATCTGAAAACAAGCAACAAAACAAGCATTGTTTAGTAGAAATCTGAATGTTTTTGCTATACAAAACCATGTCAGTAAATAGTTTTGCTTAATCTCTCTACTGAAGGAGTAAGGAAACAGGGATTTTATAATGAGTAAGTTGAAAGCTTGGTAAATTTATTTTTCTGCCATATAGGTTTCCTTCTCATACACCATTACTAAATACTTAATTCCTAAAAGGCACAACAGCATGAGGCATCAGACTATATTTAGAGAGTGGTGTAAAATGTACATTCCTACATTGCATAATAACCTATTCTTATTCAGCATAATTTTACTGTATGAAACTTGATTTTTTTAAGACCTGTATGAACTTTTCATCTGAAAACAATATGTTGAAATCCTGACCCTAAAAAAGTAACCTCAAAATGGTTTTATTAATTTAACAACGCAAAAGAAACAGCTAAGTGTCCTGCTTGCATTTAGTGATTCATGTCTATGCCCAGACTCTACATCAGTGTTACAATGATTGTTCATTCCCATTCCTGTGTCATGAAAACACAATTTATCATCTCCTGAGAAAAATGTACATCCTGAGATGAAAGAGAATGCACATTAGTTTTCTTCGTACAGATTTTCTCTTGGGCAAGTTGTGAGTTCCCTTTATTTTGCATCATGTACACAGTTTAGCTGATGACCAGATCATCATCTTGGTGCTGAGTAGCCATGGAAGACTTACAAATTGGAGCCTATCCGGTTGAATTAATTCCTGTCAACTTTAAAGCCAAATTCTGCAATAATTTCATGGGACTGAACTCCAAATTATGTGTGAATTATCAATTTGACATGCAGATAAATAACTTCAGTGTAGGCAAAATGTGGTTTAATTTGGAAATGAATAATTTATTATTTATTTGATTTGGAAAGAGGCTGTACATGTACTAGACATTTAAAACCTAAAATATACTCTTAACATTTTTCAGATGCATGTCTTGCAGTCAGCACTGTAGACAGTAAATAACTGTACAGAGAATTTTGCAACACAATATACTTTCAGATGCTAATGGGCAGCAAAAATATGACATTAACTTAGTCCACAGAAGCTACCAGTGTAAAGGATCTAGACCTTGAAGTTGTTGCTGTTCTGAGATTGTCAGTGGTGCTGCCAGAGAAATGTCTTATAGGCAAACTAAAGATAAGAGATTTGAGACTAGAAATCTGTTCCTAGAATTGCCAAAGGGATTTTTTCTTTGTGCACTTTCCGTGTTTATGAATGGATAAAATGGAATTTTCATCCTAAAGTAGTAGTATATTTCTGAAGAAAAGCTCTGGGAAATACTCAAACCTGCTAAAATGAGTGAGTAAAAGGTCCTTTACAGCTCCAAGCCAAAGATACTCCAGAGTCTTAAGCAGATATTGATGTATCTCTGTATGTCTGATGCTTCAGTTATTTTCTGAAACTTAGTAAGACCTGTGATGGTTAAGAAGGTGAGGAACGGTGGAAACAAACCATATTTTTTGTGATTTGAATGTTTGGAGATGCTACAGTTGACAGTTCTCCAAACTGTGTCCAAATGCTTATTTTCCAAGCGGTAAGACTTGTTTGAAAATAGAATGTTTTTCAAGAAAGAAACAAAAAAACCCCACTTCTACATGCAGCAGTGTCTTACTGCAAAATATCAGCCTCAGAGACACTAAAGCTTTTCAGAGAAATAGCTGAAAATGTGTTAGTGGTGGAAGTTGTCCCAAAAGCTTATTCTTGTAGCAAGCTGATGAACCCTTTAAGAAATTTACAAAAATATAAGGAGGAGAATGGCAGTCTCATGGGTGGAACTGTGCGTGGTCTTATTAGAGTTGCAGCATAGTTTAGGCACTTTGAGAGTAAACTCTCATAAACTCTCCTGCCAGATTAATCTGCATCAGGTACAGATGGTTCAGGGCTTGGTGTAAAAACTGAGACACTGGAGATGGGTCTCTTCTCTGATTGCATCAGCTGGAACAATTACCATTTCCAGTTCATTCCCCAGGGACTGCAGTGCCGTCCCAACAGTGCCCTCCCAACTTGCCAGCTCAGCTGGTGTTCTGAGCACTTCCTAACCTGTTTCAACCTGGATGAGACCAGTTATGAGAGACTTTCTATCTGAACGGCTTGAGCTTGCTGGATTCATTTTTAGTGACCCAGATGCACACATGCATCTCAGCCTGCCAGCAGCCCCTGCCAGAGGGAGGGGCTGGGGACAGCCTGTGGGCAGTAACTTCTTTACTCAGGACAGCTCTTGCTGGAAAAAGAAGTCTGTCCATAGCCAAGGGATCCTTGCTACCAAGTACACGAGCCTCAGACTCACCCTCTTCTTTATCTCATGCTTCTAAAAGGTATCAGAAGCGTGGCTATTTCAACCCTAGTTATTTTTGTGAAACAACCTAGTTTTCATAGTGTTCTAAGATAAACTGAAGAAGGCCGTACTATATGGAATAAAATGTGAACTTAAAAAATCAGTGTGGTGAAACTTCTTAGGTCTGGAGGCATATGCTCTCCTTCCGAGGCACCTACAGCTTCCATTTAAGGCCATGGCAAAGTTGTGAGATATGAGAGCTTTAATTCATCACTCACTCAAGGCTGTCTTGAGCATAAGGAGGAAGAAAGTCTTTCTGATTTAAATTATTTTAATTAAAACATACAGTCTTTTCCTGTTGGACACTGCTTAGGGGCTTGGAGTGTTACGAATAATGTAAGTAGGTGTTAATTTGTGGGCACAGTTCAGGAAAGGTCATAATAAACCTATCATACAGTCAGTTTATCAAGTTTATCTGTAATGTAAAACTCATAGAGGGATGATCTCTGTAACTGTATGCATCAGATAACACACCTACACATCACTTAAATATGTTAGCACCATCTGAATTCTTAGTAATTTTTTTTTGTAAGTATGAGTAAGTGTTTCAGTGACTCACATATAAAAGATTTGGGGGAACGAAACAACTCAGCCGGGGGAGAACTGAGTAGGAAGTGGCCCGATTGCCATGGGGACAGAACGAGAGCAGATGTGGCAGTGAAGGCACAGTGGTACTGAGCTGTCCTACAGGTCTCCAGCAATATCATAATATTGTTTTAAGGCATTTGTGAGGCATATTAAAGCAAGTAACTACTTGCCTTGTCAAGATACTTTTAATTTTTTTTCTATTGTTTCCTGCTTAGGTATTACCTTCCTTTATACTGATACATGATTTTTATCTGTGGAATTATTCTTTTCTAACTGAAAAAAATTGGTTTTCCTGTGTTGCCACACTCTCCTTCTGGACTTCAGATCTAATGCAAACTCCACAGAGGTATTTTCTAATCTTCTTTGAGAAATTTTGCTCCCCAAGGGTCACATTTTTCTAACGAGCTGTAATGTTTTCTTTTGAAAAATGTCTTCCAATTTGAAATAAATGTCTTGGATTACAATATATTACATAGGGTATAGCTACTGTGTATAAATGGAGTTTTAGATCTGAAGAAGTTCATTTTTCTTAAGGCTTTTAATATTCTTTTTGGTGAGCTTAAATCTTTGGTATTTTTAAGCAGTCCAGATTCCTGGAACATCTTAACATTTAAGACTGTGAATGTTTTTAAAATCGGTCAGTTTTAGAACAGATTCAAAGCATCAAGGGATTTCATTAATGGCATCCAAGAGGTCATCTTTTCAAAGAATTAAATTCTAAAGTTCCCCTGGATTTGTTGTAAAGCAGTGGTTTGTTACAAAGCCTAAAAAATTGAAGTTTAGTTTTAGTAAAATACTTTGTTTCATGTTCTGCCAAAAATACACAAGCTACTACTAAATTATGGTATTTTCAGCAATACTATATGTCCTCATTAGGAGAGACTATAGTCTGTATTTTCAGTCTGCTTCACAGATTTTTACAGTAACAGGGAGATAGGATCTTACATATAAAAAAGTTCCAGAACATAATGGTTGCTAATCCTGTTGTTCAGGTAAGATCTGATAAGTTTGAAAGTGCTGTGACATTTTTATGCATTGGAAAAATATCACCTTGATTACTTATTTAGATGCTAGTAATACCATTTAGTATGTGGGGGTTTTATATAAAGATCTGAAATGGGGCAAAATTAATTAAAAGAAGCCAGAGGGTTCTAATTTTCTCAAGGAATTCCATGACTCTCCTTTACTGGCATCTCTTAAATGCTGTTTCTTAAAACAGATCGTAGCATGTGTGATGTTCCTGCAGTGCCACACCCCGGGAGGCTGTAAGGCATGAACCAAAAAGGTTACTTTAAAGGAATATGGCAATAACAGGAACTCCTCTATTACTGCATGATTATCTGCATGAGAGATACAAAATTTTTTTCCCTCCTCATTTGATAGACAGAAATTAGAATATTTAAATAAAGAAGGGATACTGTAACATAACCTTTCAAGAAAATTCACAGAGTATGTGTGCTATTAAAAGTTTCCCAGTTGTCACTAGCCAAGGGACTAAACACAGTGTTATGAAGGAGAGTGCTACTGAGTTGTGAGGTTCAATGACACACTAGACTCCAGATTGCTGGAAAGGACTAAGCATTTGAGGCTTTTATCAGTCTCATCTTCTGTGAATTTGCTTACACCTATCTGTTTTCTCAGCCTGTGGCTATTTGACAAATTTCAAAGTTCTTCTCCTATCTCCCTTTTATCACCAAATCCTAGGAACTAATGATAGTCAGGGTCAGAAGGTTAGTACTTCATGCATAGTCTAGAGAAAGCTGTTTCTCTTGTGCTTGCAGAATGCCCGAGGGGATGGGGCTTCAGTACAGAGCTACAAATTCGCTATATGATTTTTCAGTGTTCATTTACTTTAATCATTAATTTACAACACAGTTAAAAAATTGGGGTAAGACAGTACATATGGATCTAGTAGTGTCCCAGCTGGCATGCTGAGACCCTCTGTTGAAGCTGGGAAATATGACTTCTAGTTCCCCTGCAGTAATGCTTGTACACTTAATGTTAAACAATAATTGGATAAAAGACATACTCCAGTTATTGTGGACTTGCATCCAAACTGATGTTTCCCCAGCTGAGTCCGGTATAGTTGGCTATAGCAGCATGATGACCTTTATGATTTTTGCATTACCAGGGAATAGTAACAGGAGGAAGATTTTCCCTACACCCTTTGGCTTATGGAGCTGAGGAAGAAAAGCAGACCAAATCTCCTATTCCAAGAGGGCTTATATTACATTATTATCACAAAATGTGGACACTCTTAGCAATGCCTCCTGGCATTCCAAAAGGAGTACCTGAGTAGGATTATGGCGATTCTGGAGGGTATGCTTGCTAAATTTTTCTTTTACCTGTAAGTTTTAAATTTATTTGCCTCCCATCTCTGGAGACAAATTATGTGATCTGAACTTTGCCTCACACAACTGAAGAGCCCTGTGAAACTGTTAGTACCTCTTCTCATCCTGGAACATACACAGATTTTGTTTCTATGTTTTAAATATTATCTTACAGAATAAAAGTAAGTTAGAGTACAAGGAAATCTCAGACTACATTCTGTGGAAATTAACCTGAGTTTTTAGGATACATTGTGTTTCTGATATATGTACAATTCAAAACAATTGGTATCATATGTTCTTGATTTCAGTTCAAGCTTACAGGTGCTGTTTGTGCCATGTGGTTATATGTGGTGCTGCAATCTTACTGCATCATTCTTAAACAAAATAACACATTTAATCAATACCAAGCAATTACATAAAACTGAATTGCTAAACCAGAAATAAAAATACAAAATAATTTATTGTCTATAATCCTTATTAGCCAGGTTAACTGGTTTGAATTCTGCTTCAATTTATGACAGTTTGGCCCTTTTATAAGATACCTTACCTTCTTTGAATTAAATACAGAGGAGTCCTAGTACACAAGAAATTACTGAATGTCTGAACAGATGATTGCAAACAATTCCATTTATTCAGTTTAATAACTCATTGTTGCCTAGAGAATTGTTTAAGCTGAATGACCTGCCTTGCTTTTACAGTAGGGAAGAAACATACCCAGGTGTTACTGTAAGTCAGCTGATAAGGAGTACCTTGCTGTCAGTAAGTTCACTGTTTGCCTTTCTCTGTCCAAAGCCAACTTCCTCATTGCAGAACTCTGGCCTTCCCTGGAACTGGATAGACTAGCCTGCATTTGAAGCACTTTCAAACCTGAGTGATGGAGCTTTTAGTTAAGGAATAACAACAAGGAAGAAAAATAATAAAATATAAGTGAATATTTAAATTAGTTATATTGTAGATCTAACCCTAGAGAAGTAAAGTATGTCTTACATGGTGGCAATTAGAACTCTGATAGATGTACACCTACACCAGTTTAAAATCTACTGTCGTAGGTTGTCCTGGCAATAGCAATAGGGCTTTCTCAGTGCAGCACAGTCAGTGGTGTGGTCAGCTCAGGAAGGCACCTTTAAAGCTGGCAGAGATACACAAAGCTGTCAGTGCTTCGGTGCAAATGTACCTTTACTGTCCCTGTGGGAAAGGGGATGTCCTGGCAGGGAGTGTATGCCAGTTTACTGTACTTGACTTCCAGTTGGCTCAGCATTGTTGGATTGTTTGCGAGGTGTTCAAAGCACCTCTGAAAAATATATCAGTGACCTGGCACTTGAGTATTTTGAATGTGGGTGTACCCTGGAGGTTGCAGTCTGCCCTTTAGTATACATGTGATTCTGGGGAAGGGAAGGCAAACTTTCCAGTCTTTACTGGGAAGTGATCTGTATCATTCCCACTCATTTGCACAAGTCTCCAGCTTAACAGTACTTACTAGTTGCCCTCTGAATGTTGCTACTTAAGCCTGGATAGTCCTTCCAGTTGTCTGGCATGAAAACTGTGGCAGCTCATGTTCTGCACCCTTAAGGTCTCTTGTTCTTTGTTGTTGTTCTGTAGAGAAGAAACCCAAAATAGTATTAATTCAAGTATATGATACTTCTAAGTAACCTTCCTGGAAAACTCAGTTGTAGGAGATGGGATGATGGTGCCAAGTGAAAGAGCTTTCCTCATGTGAATCCTCAGGTTGGGGGATTTGCAGTATCACCCAAGGGGTAGAAAGCAAAGCAGAGCAGGCCTGATGGTCACATCTTTCTTTGTTACGAGCTTCCCCGATGAATTCTCAGAGAAAAAGGTAACCACATTTTTTAAAGAAATTCCATACAAACTTTGCGGACTGTAGTAATTAGATACATAATAATAACCTTGTGTCCATAATTCATAATTTAGTTATGCATTTAAACTGTTCTGTTAGAGCTACTTTTTTGCCATGATTAAAGAATCTTTGTTTCAGTGGGCCCAGTATTAATGTACTCCAGATTCTGTTTCTTTAGAAGAGTAACAGATGTTCACAGTTTGGTGCAATTTTCAGATGAGCAATGCTGTTTATAATGAATTTTCCTGAGACCACCCAACTCATTTCACTTGTAACTTGAACTATGTCCAAGTGTTGATCTCAGGAGATGTAAAAGAGATGTAATAATCCTGTGCCCCACCCAGTTCAAAAGACATGACTTAGTATAGATGGAATTTAAATATCTATACTTTGAATCTACATAGAAAGCAAAGGTTTTACCTTGTATGCCATGAAAAATGGAGGAGGAAATAACATTCTTGTTTTCATTCATCAAGTATTCATAGGATCTGAAGATGTATATGGACAAGGTCTGAATGAAATAAAATTATAAAACAAAGATGAACAGGTGAAAAAGCACAACACAGCAAATACAACCAAAGAAACCGAGATTTATCCTGGAAAATACAGGTTTATTAAGCACAGAAAAAAATCAGAAATGTAGGATTAAATATAGCTTGGGATGAGGTGTAGGGATGTAATACAATGCATCATGTCTTGTCAGAAACAGCTGCAATAAATTTTGTGCTGCATGAACCAAAACATTGTGTGATTTAGATCTGTGTCTGTCTGGGACAATATATTTAGTGTCAAATATTTAACACCAAAAAAAATTAATTGATAGGGTCTAGGGATGTTAGAAAGCAAGTTTTGAGGAACCCTGGGTGACAGAAAGTGAAGCTTCAATTCATATTTCTGCATTTGTAAGAAATTGTAAAGACTCAATCATTTGGAACAACTCCTAAAGAAAAAAGCAGCTCTGAATGACTTGAGACCATGAAAATTAAACAAACAGTTCTGAATTGACAGTAATTGGTACTGAATGAAACAGGTTTTTTTTCTTTCCTGACATTCATTGTACTTTATACTTAACATTTAGTGCAGTGTTATTTTGAGATTATAAACTGAGAACTCAGAAAAATGCACTGGGAGGTTCCTATGGCAACCATAATGTGCAAATTATCGATGTGAACATTATGATCACGGTAATGTGACACTGTGGTGTTGAGTCTTGCTGTTTGACAGGTATGTATTTTACAACATGAGTTAAGTGATGAATGTAGATAGTTACAAATGGCATTAAAATTAATTATCTGATTATTTTTTTTTTGGCAAGAGAATTGCCTACAGTGTGATTCAAGGAATTTCTTTAAATTTTTTTAAAACACCTTGGTTGGAGGTTCTGAGCTGCATATAGAAAAAAACCATATAGAAACCATATAGAAAACTGTATGTTTTTAGGCACAGTGAATACTCAGCTGAGGATTTTCATGATTTTGTGCAGTTGTGTCACGACAGCCAATGCGTGAACGCTGAGGTTGACGGGATGCTGTGATCCCCCTGCTCTCAATGGCTTTTGTGTTTGCTTAGCTGCTTGCCAGCAATGAAGATGCTTTTTCAGCATCTTCCTTTCAGCTGAAGCCAGAAATACCAAGTGCAAAGGAAACAGTGCTGCTGTGACAACTGCTGAAAGAGATATTTTTTTTAGTTAAAAATAAATAAATTCATTAATCATTGCACCTCACTGTTATCTTTTTTTTCCCTCTCTCTTTTTCAACTAGCGACTAAGGGCAAACTGCCTCTTCAGTAATTCTTGTGTGCTGGTTGTAATGAAATTCCACACTTTCTCATTTGGAAATGAAAAAATATTTTGTCAGTGCCTTGGTTACACATGCTGTGGTAGATATTAGAAACAATCTGCTTTTTATAGTCTTATAATAGTCTTGACTTTTGAAGAGTGACCTGTCTTGCTTTACAACATAAAACTTGTGCTTTTAAGCCTGAACTTTAAATCTTCTCAATCTACACTTTTTGTTTAGTTTTAAAATAATCTTCTGAAGACATCGGTTCATTGCTTTGTTGTTGTTTGGGGGTGGTTTTTTTCTGGTTTTCTTTACGGAAGTAAAAGAAATATTGAAATTTATATTAGAAAATGTATGGGATGTAACCTTCATTGCTGCTCTAGCTCTGTTTCCCAGGAAACAGATCAGAGCAGCATGAAATTTATCTAAAGCTCCCAGATCCGGTGCAGAAAAAGTGAAGGCAGGTCTAAAAACTGTCTTTTAAGGCAGTGACTGCTTAGGACCTTTTACAAAGCTGTGCGTGAGAGTTTTTTGGAGAGTGGAATCTGAGTAAAAGCGGGAGAGACTTCTGGTGGGACTGCAGTGCAATTCTGGGCAATTCTACAACCTTTACTTTCAGCTGCTCAGGAAGGCTGTATTAATTTAGGCAATCCATTCCCATGCAGACTACGAATTGTTCCTGGGGTTGTCAGATGGCTTCTGATCCAGTGGCTGCAAAGGTGCCTTGGAAGTCCCTGGACTTGTGCCACCTGGGCTGTGAGTGTGGGCAGGTGTGGTTTCCTGCAGTGTGACTGTGCTGCACGGCAGTGCCAGGGTGCTGTCTCTGCTCATCCTGTTTATTGAGGGGAAGAAGAAGAGCTATAAACCCCTTAGCCCAGTAGATCCTCACCTGCCTTAAAAGTCCTTATGTCCCACTGTTTATCTGTGGAAAAACATTTGACTGCAGAGCACTGGATTTATGAAATAAAGGCAAAGTATTCAAGTATTGTGCTTACATCATTGTGTAATGATGAAGCTTCCTGGTCTTACCAATAAACTACAGTGTCACATTGTGGTACTGCAGCTATTATTGAAATTGGACTAACGTGGTCTTTCTTTGGGTAGGGAGATTAGATTAGCACATGCAGCAATTTGGCAAAACCCCCACATTAACTATACTTACTTTTGCTTTTTCTGAAAAGTTCATATAGCCTGGCCACGACTGTATATTTTTTAATTTGCCATCTTCTTTAGGGCCTCTTCTGTCTTCCCTTAAAGGTAGGGCTTCTGTGTGTCTCCCTTATGTGATATTAAGTTTGTGTTCTGCTGATAATGAATTTGACCTAGAGTTGGTTGAGAATTTTCCATCAGAATGAATTTCAACTAGAAATGTCTGTAAAACAAATCTATCAAAAAAGAATTTTTACTGTTTTTTTAAAAATTCCTTTTTTAATAGGCAAATCAAAGCATATTATTCTGTTGCATGTAGTTCAACCTGATTAGTAGTATTCTATTTTATGTACTTGATTTCAAGAATTTTATCTTTGAGTCAGTTGCAAAAACAAAGCCCTGGATACTATAAGGCACACTGAAACTATTTTTAATAACAAGTGATAAATTTTGCAAAACTTTTTTTCCCTTGAAAAAAATAGAATTAATTCCTTCAAAAATAGCCTAGTTCTCTCTGTGAGTGATAGATGTAAGCACATTTTGCATGTGTTTCTAAAGACTGTTTCAAAAAGAGAATGTGCTTACAGGTGTTTGGTCAAGTGTTGAGATGCTCCTGTCTTCCCGTTGTGAAAGGGACAAATATGTTACTCAACACTTGACATGTTAAGAAATAGCAAGCAAGGGACCATTATTTTAAAGAGAAAAATGCAACTTTTTTCTAATTCATTAAACCCTAGAGATTGATATTAGCTTAAATACAACCAGGAGATGATAGAAGCCACAGGACCAAGTGAGAGTGTGGTTTTGTTGTACATCAATATTAACAAGCATTAGAAAATATAAGTAACGAAGACTGTGAAAGATTGAAGAAAAAAGTTAACATGTTTGTATTGTTATTTTATACAGTTGTAACCAATTTCAAAGTTTGATCTTTCTTCTTTCAGAATGATCAGTCTATGCAAGATATGCAGATCATGGGTGGAGATGATCTTTCAAAGCTGACTGGGAAGGTTTGTTAATTTTAAATTTAAGAAAGAAAATAAATCCATAAAAACACTTGAGAAAGTCTTTGTAATTTTGCACATGGACTGTCAGATACTAATATTAGAATCAAAGGTATTTATTAGTCTGTATTAAATTGCCGTGATGCCATTGGTTTCAGATTGCAGATGCCCCAAAAGATCACAATGTAGCCCCTCCATCTTAATGTAGGGAGTCCCCAGTAGTTATACACTTACCACCAGTGAGATTGTGGGCAAAATTTGTGCTGTAATGTTTCCCCTGAGCTTGTTTGTGTCTTGGAGCCTTGTTGCCTTCAGTGGGTGCACGCAAGCAAACTGCCCATTGAATGTCCCCGTTGAATTCATCGTATGGGTTTAATACCATTTTGCCTACTGCACAAAATTCCATTGTGGAACCTTTCACTCAGAGAATCAAATGGGATTTTTTTATTTCAACATCAGGCTGGCTGTATGACTGAATCTGCACTGTGCTTGACTGTTGTGGTAATGAGAGAGAGTGGTTTCAGGCAGTGAAAAGGCTATTTTCATCCAACTGTGGCAATACAAAGCAGCACTTGGAAGAGGAAGGAAGGCTGATTTCATTAGGCAAATGGTCTGTGTGGAAAATGGTCAGAAAATGGAGTCTTTACTTATGCATTATGGCAACATAATACTTATCTTGTTATTTATACTCTATGTGCAGTTACTGTTTTATTAGCTGGTACTAGATAATATCAGTTTCTTCAAAGCACTCAAATGTAGCACTAGCAAACTCATTTATTTTGTTGTACTATAGCAAACAAGGAGAAGAGAAAAACATAACTTTAAATGTTTTCATTAATATTAAATAGGTTTTGATGCAATTAGAACTTAAATGAAAAAAATGCTGTTATACTCAGAATATTTTAGTGATACATGTGTACTCAATTTACACTTCTAAATACTCCTGCTGGGTGTTGTTTCCAAATTACCACTAAAGCATTAACCATGTTCTTGGAAAATATTAATTAATTTGCTACTTTCTAGTATTCAAACACTGGAGTTTCCTGTTTTTCTGTGATGATTTTGCATATGTTTCCCTACAGAACTGGCAATGCACCTATTCATCTTAACAATTCTCTTACTCAGGTAGTCCAAATGCTTTCTAAACTTCCAGGCCCAGCTGCCCTTCCCCATCTTCCAATCCCAAATTTTCCTGATTAATGGCTTCAGTTATTAATATTTCTTCCATCCATAATACTTCTAGTGTAATTTGAATTCTGGGGCAAGACATTATTTTTTTCAGGACTTTTGTGTATTTGTATATGTCCACAT
>NW_016690239.1:4244022-4249315 GCF_001604755.1 Lepidothrix coronata | reverse complement strand
GGGGGGGGGGGGGGGGGTTGGGTTTGGTTTGGTTTCTTTTACAAATATTCCTTCATTCATGAAACTGGATGCATAAAAGAACTCACCTTTTCCAGCAACTGCGTATTCATATATATTTTATAAGCTGATATAGCTAACAATATGTTACAAGTACCCTCAAATAGTTCAAGAATAGTTCTATCCAAGAAGGAGAGAGGAATGAACTCAAGCTATCAATGGGAACTTGACGATAAAAGTATTTCCATCAGTCCAAATTTCCATATATTTTCTCCACTTGTAAGATCAGCATTATCACCATACCAGATGATAGGATGAAAGGTCTCTCTAGGCTTGTATCATGCCTTCTGCAGCAGACAACTGAAATTTTATTAGGGAAAGGAGGTATGAAACACAGCAAGAATAGAAGCTTACAAAATCCAGGTTCATTTTGAATACATCCAGTGCTAGAACTGTTATCCACATTTGTGTCAAATCTTTGTACCTCCTGTTACACCTTTAGTCCCACTCCAGAAAGGAGTTTCAAATTTAAGTAGCACATGAAAAAGTTCTTTTTTTGAGATTGCTACCTGCTTACCTTCAATGAGCTTTACAAGACTTAGGTACAACTGTCTTTTTGAATTGCTTCCTTAAAAATTTCTGCCAGTCTTGCCACATTAAGGTTAATTTTTTTTCTTTTTCTTTTTTTTTTTTTTTTTTACTTCCCAGTACAGTTATTTGGCCTGATCACAAACAGAGCTTTGTTTAAGAGATTCCTTTACCCAAGGGTCCAAAAGCACTTTGTTGGAACTTCTGGGTGATTAGAATGAAGGGTCCGAAATGATAATTTCTTCACTGTACCTACATTGTCTCTTTTGAACTACCAATAGTTTTGATTTACAGACTTGATGGAGAAGTTCCCTACATCAGGCATGTTTTAGCGATAGTCAACTGTCATCACTGTTAAAATGGTGAACCTAATTTTCTTTTGAATCAGTTTTTTATCTTTTGCTGTTGCCTTTTTTAATACCTTTGCCTACTGGATTAAGCAGCTTGCCATTATCAAATTTATATTGCCATATGGTTGCATATTTGCCTATTACACAGGCATTACTTAAGCTTCTTTTAGATAAACTAATACATTGAGAGCCTGCTGTACAGTACTAGTGTACTGTAGGATGTAAATGAGACAAGGTTTGAAGGTGGAATTAAAAATGGGAAACGAAAAGTAGGCAGTTGATATAGTTGGAAGAAACAAAAGTTCAAGCACACAGATCCTTCTGTTGGTCTGAACAAAATCAGCAAGCTTCAAGCTAAGTACAGATTGGGAGAAATTCTTGGTTTTAACCTAATGTGGTAATCAGACAATTTGAGATAAGAAAAGTGATTGCCCTACTTAATCACCTGCCCTCTGACTAGAGGGGCAGATAAAAATGTTAAGAATTCCTCTGAGCTAAAATAAGAGAGCAAATTATCAGCTGTGGAACACTGATAAATGAGTTGTAGGGCAGCTGCAGTGGAGGATTATAATGTGCTGTAAAGCCAGTATTTTATTCAGTCCATGATTTCAAGTGCATACAGCAGTTCTGAATTTTTGTTCCCAGGCTCAGCTGTTGAAGGTATTTTGTGGTCTCTCTGAGGCTGTGGGCTGAAAGGTCAAAGTTCTTTCGTGAAAAATGTTCTCCCACTGGGAAATGGGCTGTTAATTAAATAAAAGCTATTACTTCCTGCTACAAACCTTACTTCACTGTAAGGTAGTTTTTTCAGGTCTCAAATAAGTCTTCTTTTCTCGGTCTTAAGCTCTTTGTGTTCTTAAAAAAAAAAAAATGTGTGCATGATATTCTACTGATTTTATGCTGAAACATTTAAGGAGAAAATACCCTACCTGATTGTCTTGTTATACATGTGAGGGCTGAGTTTGTCCTCTTAGCTGTAGTATTGCATTAAGTACAGTTGTTTGTTTGATTACTTAAGTGTAGTTTCAGCTTTCAAGGAAATACTGCCCCTTTCTTAGCATTTTACCTTGTTAAAATTTTACATTTTATATTAATTCAAAGACAGCTTTTCCCTCAAACCCTTATTCAGTGCTAACTTCAAAGTACTGCTATTTCATAGCAATTTTTCCTTCCAAATTAGTCTTCTGAATGGAACATAAAATCAAAATCTAGGACAAAAAATGTTATTCTTTTTTCAGGAAGGTGAAAAATAGTTTCCATAGAACTTAATACTGTCAGGCAGGAGGCATACATGCTCTCATTACTCTGCTTGGTCTTGTTAGCTGACATTATTCCATTTATTACTGACCTGTGGGAAGATAAACAATAGAAATGTATTGACTCAGTGCCCGAGTATTTTTCAGCTTATTACAAGTCAGGGGTTTTCTTACATGTACTGTAAAAACAACCTACTTCCTTGCTGTGTATAAGCTTGTGTGGCTTTAAAAGACAGTAAACTAAAGATTTTCAATTTTTGTAGGTTTCCAGTCCATTATTAAAACTTTTAAAATTCAAAGAGATATTGAGGTCTATTATAAGAGTGAAAATGTCTCTTTAGCATGAGAGACAAATTCACATGCAATGCAGGGATTAGAAATTATTTTTCATTTTACGTAGTACTAGTAGTGTCAAACCCCCTCTACTTTTTCAAGATGTCCCAAGACATGCTGCTATGAACCATCTTTACTACTGTCTAGAAAAGAATATGAAAGCACACATTTTATTTTTGTGTAGATCCAGTTCACATCACAATTATTATTTCTGCTCAGTGTAAATGTTCATGTGCAGAGTTGCAAGTTGTGTGTGCCCTGATCACTCAAAACTGGAGAATTTTAAACTTCACAGCACTCCTTGCATTCAAAACCACAGAGTACAATTTTAGGGCCACTGTAATGTTTTTATAAGTGATCTGGACTCTGAAATTGAGGGTACCTTAAGAAAGTTGGCCAATGACGCTAATCCAGGAGGGGCTGTGGACTCCCTCAAGGATAGAGAGGCCTTATAGAGAGATCTGGATAGGCTGGAAAGCTGGGCAAAACCCAACCATATGAAATTTAACAAGAGCAAGTGCCAGATTTTCCACCTGGTGCAGGGTAATCCTCTTTGTACGTACAGACTGGGGGATGAGAGGCTCGAGAGCAGTCCCATGGAAAGAGACCTGGAGGTCCTGATCAATGGCAAGTTGAGTATGAGTCAGCAGTGCCCTGGCTGCCAGGAGGGCCGACCTTGTCCTGGGGGGCATCAGGCAAAGCATCGCCAGCCGGGTGAGGGATGGGATTGTCCCGCTCTGCTCTGCACTGGGGCAGCCTCACCTCAAGCACTGTGTGCAGTTTGGGGCACCTCCATGCAAGAAGGGCCTCAGATGCTCAGAGTGTCCAGAGGAGGGCAACCAAGTTAGTGGAAGGCCTCAAGGGCAAGACTTACGAGGAGAAGCTGAGGTCACTTAGTGCATTCAGCCTGGAGAAGAGAAGGCTGAGGGGTGCCCTCATGGGAGCCTACAACTTCCTCAAGGGGGGCACTGGACAGGGAAGGTGCTGATCTCTCTCTGGTGACCCACAATAGGACATGAGGAAATGGAATGAAGCCATAACTGGGGAGGTTCAGGTTGGACATTAGGAAAAGGTTCTTCACTGAAAGGATGGCTGGCCACTGAAACAGGCTCCCCAGGGAAGTGATCAGGGTCTCAAGAAGCATCTGGTCAATGATCTTAGTCATATGGTTTAATTTTAGATAGTCCTGCAAAGAGCCAGGAATTAGACTTGATCCTTATAAGTCCCTTCCAGCTTGAGATATTCTATGACTCTATATTGCACCAGCCTATATCCTGCCAGCTACCTGGTAGAAACAGCTGTAAACACAGAATGATTCACAGTCATCCATATCTATCAGCTCCCAGCCTCCCTCTGATCCATCGACAATGGAAGCTGATGATTCTTTT
Organism: Lepidothrix coronata; assembly: GCF_001604755.1. Taxonomy (NCBI): domain Eukaryota; kingdom Metazoa; phylum Chordata; class Aves; order Passeriformes; family Pipridae; genus Lepidothrix; species Lepidothrix coronata. Next base: position 4,245,406 of record NW_016690239.1, on the reverse strand, counting down.
GCAGTGGCTTGATAGGAAGGTGTTTCATTCTCTGAGAGTTGAGCCAGCATCCCTTCTTTATTTGGACTATATGTGAAATCTTTCCAGGACATATTTTAAAAAACTGTCTGTACTGTGTCTCAGTGTAAGATATATGAGTACCATTTTTAGATTTCTGGATGCACTTCAGAGATTGTATTGGTGCAAATGGCTCTACTCAGAAATTAAGCCATCTTCAGTCTAATCAAAATGTCAGTAAATGTTCCTGTTTCCTGTTCTCTGAGTTTCAAAAGTAGACAGAATCCAGAATGCCAGATTGCTTTTATTTTCATATGGTTTCCTTCTTTGCAGTTGTCTCAGGTATATCTGAAAGGACAAAAGTCTCGATCTATGTGGTACAGGAGCTTCAAACACAAATACTTGAGAAAAGATCTTTTCTTCAGCATCCTTTAGATTCCTATAATTTGTCCAGCTATCAGTTACTGCTGTAGCACCACAAGCTGATGAGTTTTACTGGTCTCCTGTGCACCAGCTCACAGGTGGATTTCACAGTGAAGCTGAATAAGGTCTTTCAAGTAACTGACCTTTCCTAGGAGATGCTGGATGCAGCCAGCTCTACATTTAGCATGATGGTGACATTCCTGATGATGTACCAATCTGTTATATCTATTGCATTCTTCTTTTATCCTCTGCTGTTCATCTGATCAAGGATAAGCTAATGTGTTTCAACCAGTTTTAGGTAGACATCACCACTATCTAGTCTTGGTTACTGTGTATCAAAACATTTCTTGGCAGTTTGTAGTTTGTTCCTCTGCTGCTCTGCTATGCCATCGCTTTTCTGGAATATTCTATCAGTAGCCTGCTTCAACAGTAGAAGGGTAGGGGATAGGCAGCCATACAGTCAGTTTCCCAGAACATCACATTGTTTTGTGGGAGATGGTTTCTGATACCAACCACTTTGAATGCCTTCAGTCATAAGCAGCAGTTAATGACTGAAAAGTATGATGACTTTAGACTCGGTAACTCTGCATAATCAAAACAGAGATTAAAGTATCACTCTGAACAGTTAGGATGCCTGCTTATTTATAGTTACAAAATGTTTTCATATCTAAATGTTTTGTGGTGGCTTTTCCACTACAAAGACCTTACATACAGGACTTCTCTATAGCACTGAAAATCCTCATTGGTGTTTTTTGGAAGTAATGAGAATGTGCTTAATAAAAAAAAAAAAATCTGTGTTTTCTGGCCCAGACAACTGGTATTTTCAAAGGACCAAATTTCCCAATGTATATAATTTGTAACAATTGGACTCCTTAACTCTATGGAGAAGAGGCAGGAATAATGGAATGTTGGTCAGACAATTTCAGGGTCCACCAAAATCCTTCCTTCTCAAGTTAAGCAATAA